>NW_017537315.1:66378-68982 GCF_001853355.1 Bactrocera latifrons
ATATTTTATTTTATTTTTGTGACCCACCCTAGTGCTTACGACTATAGTAGACAGCAGTTAGCAGTGAATTAGAAGCTTTGGACAGACAAACACACACACCCACAAGCACACATATTTACACTTATGCCGTTAGTTGCGACCGCAATGATCTTTAATTAGTTTTTTCTCCATTAATTTGGCCTGTGTTGACCCGATTTTCAATTAAGTTAATTTAGTGTGAGGGCAGCGGCGGCACGACCCGACGCGATCGCCAACCGAAACCCATAAGAAAATTTAATAAAAATTATGAATGACGGAGCTATGCGTCACACTGGACACTTTATGGTGTGTGGCGTGTAGGAAGTGCATAGACACATACTAGCATGTATGTGTTAGTGCGCACGCGCAGTTGCATTCATTCCACTTAAGCTGCAAGCGTTGTTATTGTTTTTTTTTTCTCGTTTTTCGGATGCAACGCTATGCGCGTTGTGTATTTTTGTGACTTTCAATTAAATTGATTTAGTTGGCGCAGCATTAGCGCTGGCGATAGCGTGTGGCATGCCACCACACTCGACTTGTTAGTGTTTTGACCATTGAAGGCCAGCATTGAGTGTTATTAAATTAACAGCGCGCAAGCGAGTTGCACATAAGCGTATAGCTGTGCGCCAACATTTCACACCAAGCCACCACCACCAACAACACCAACATCAGCAGCAACATAATAAACGCCACCACCAACGCTTGGTCGGCTCTGTGGAGGGTGTCCGGTCAGTCGCGTTAATTTTTTGACGCGCGCTCAAATTGTGTAAACATCCATTGCAATCCAATAAATCCGAATTTGGACACAACAACAACAACGGTCACAACAACAACATTGTCAGCGCGCCGCATCTAACTCGCCGTCACTTTGGCTGATGATAATGATGATTATTGCTGACCTCAGTCTGGACACACGCTTGCGGCTGATTGCATTATGCTCGTGGGTATTTCGCTCCTTCGTTGCATTTAAGCGTGTCGGCATTAAAATCAAATAAAATTGTAATTTTTCATGAAAAATGTTGCGTTTTCCTCGAAAAAATCACAAAAATTTCGGTTAAATTGAAAGGGTACGCAAGCGATCTTATTGTTGTTGGTTGTTGTGTTGTTTTTCTTGTTTTAACGTGTTAAGGCATTGATTCAGCAGCAAATAGGTTAGCAATTGTAATCTCATTTAGACAATTAAAGCCATTTTTTGCCACAAAAGAAATTAGCGAAGAAATACAATTTTTGGTTTAACGGTATTTTATCACAATAGAAGTGTTTTTTGGTCGCATAGAAGTTGTGAGCAAATTAATGAATTCCATAAAAAATTTACTGATTTAATATGGGCATATTTCTATAACAATTGAAGACCAGTTGTCGTAGAAATCGATGGAATAATAGAAATCATGCCGGCGAACTCTATCTAAGCACCGTTTCAATTTCGCTAGAGCTAAAAACTGTATAAAAAATCTCTTTTGGTACCATATAMTCTTCTTTATTGGCGTAAACACCGAGCCGAGTTGACAAGAGCGTGCCAGTCGTTCTTCCTTTTCACTGTTTGGCGCCAATTGAAGCTTTCAAGTATTGCCATCGTCTACTCCATCGTCTACTCCATCGTCATCGATTGGGTAATCGGATTCACCTTCTATAGGCGTTACGCTTTCACTGCCATTCGGCAGGCTGAAGAAGTGTTTTCTCCATAATTTCAATATGCCCTGGGGAGTAAGCTCACACAAGAATGTCCCTCCCACAAGTGCCCTCCCACAGTTCCCTCATATCGAGTTGCTGATGAGTGCTGTAATCATATAAGGCATATAAATAAGAGTGGATACAAAAAAGAGCTCGAGATCTACTGTTTCCAACTAAACAAAGGCAGGCCATACAATCGATAGTGACTCCTCAAAAGCTTAGAACGTTCATTTTAATGATAAAAATTGAATCTTGTTTGGTAGATCTTATATAATATATTATATATATACCCGCTCCAATTCCAAATTTGTGGACGTGGATAAGCGTGGCTGAAATGTCAATATTATTTAGTTGAATTGAGAAATCGTATATACCCTCTTAACACCAAAGACATGTCTAAGATTGAAAGCTTTTTACTACAAGCTCAAGAGATAAAAAGTGTGTTAGAAGCAAAATATTTTGGAAATCGCAAAAAAAGTCTGCCCCCAAAAAGAAGCATATCAATATTTCTGCAGCGAAACCGCTTTGCACTTCAAAAAGTGGAGAAAGAGAAGCTTCTAGTTATTTTTGGAAGCAAGTAGGTCCATTATGTAAGTCTGATCCAAAAGCCTTTAATACAAAAGGATCTTATTAATCACTTCAAGACCCTCGTACTTGCAACAAAAAGTAAAGCAAGAAATTAGTGGACGAAGTAGCCAATATTTCTTCCGAAGTAGGAATTACTTTGTTATTAACAAACCTAATTAAGTTTTTAGAACAAAAAAACAAAAAAAAAATTTAAAGACATAGGAGATTTGGAAAGCATGGATTCTATAGTATACATACAACCAAGGTTTTATTCTTCTACTTTATCTATTATAACAGAATTATGTATCTCTGTGATTAGAAATAATATCGGCACGGATCAATATATTG
>NW_017537315.1:69401-80069 GCF_001853355.1 Bactrocera latifrons
CTTTTACAAACAAAAGCCAACAAAGCGTGTACTATTCAAATGCCGTTGTCCTTTTCCTTTAAACACACCCACTTTGCTCTAGTTTAATAATGTAATCCACATTCAAAGACCAAAACAAACATTTTCATAGGTGTCATGGGTGTRGTCGGATTTAGCGAAATCCGCGAGTGCAATAAAAATCGCGTATAACGGCGCGCAAGTACAGGGGTGTCAGTCAAGTCAATGCTAAATTCGCTTAAGCACCCGCAAGAGTAATGCTTGGCTCAAGGTTAACGAAAAAATGCGTGCGCATGCGCGCCAGTGCAAAAATCAGAAAGCAGCACCAAACTTGTACAGTCTTTATTGACRTCTTTTGTCAACTTGTATTGTCTTTTGCAGCCACTCGGTGACCTAAAACATTGAATACACCCATTTGACCCTCAAATGCGCGTCTTTCGCGCACCCACACGCACACACGCATGCGCAATGCAGCCTGTACTAAAACGTTGCTGTCCAATGGCTTGGAAGTGTTCTTCAGTAATTTTATTGCTTGAAACTCATAGAAAAATCGCGAAGTACGAAGTCGTAACCTTGACTTAAATCCTTCGGAAATATCAATGCCGCTGCWCGAGGAAAGCTGCTGCAGCGTCTATAAGCAGATAGCTGCATCTATTGGAGCTACACTCTCATGCATTTGCAAGCAGATATATTAAATSGGAATATTCCATCAAATTTCCTCGCGAGTGTATCGAATTGCTGTGCGAATTTCAGCACTTCTCTCGAAGGAAAGGGGTAAAGACTGCAGAGACTGTAGGCGTAACCTCCTACGCTTCATAGGCGCTCATTTGGCACTTATTCTATACGCTGTGTTTACATGCGTTTAACGCTAGAAGCGTAACAATCCCRTTTGAACGAAAATCCTTTAACCCTTTCRCCAATAGCTGAAGCCTAACCAAGGAAAGCCGAGCCAACGCACACCCAGACAAGTCGCGCCGCGTCAGACAAGATAAGCAGCGCATCGAGCCTTACTAAGCAGTTAGCGTGGAATATTGCTCTTTCAGCGCATTTTTTCTGCGTATTGSCAATCGTTTTAACTCTTTAACCCTTTAACTCTTTGCTGCCGAGTGCTTGAGCACGTAGCACGAAACAAAGGTATGTGCGTATTTATGCCCACGCCTTGACCACTCCCCTGTTATTCCGTTAGCTATGCAGTTCGTTTGAATAGCCCTCGCTGATATWTCTCTGTATGTGTATAACGGTATTTCCTTAGGTTCCTTACTGTTTTGGCAAACTCTATGGCAATCCAACCGCAGGATTAGCGTGTTTGCACTAACTTCGTCAAAATACGATTTGTCTGCTGGTCGTGCTCGAATATGTGCRCGTTTAGCTACGCTAAAAGCATATTTAACGGTATTGCCATGCTGCGTTTTCCATAATCTGGCAAGTAGCAGCAAATATTTGAGCGTGAAATTACATACAGTGCTGGGGAAAATACTTTGCAWTTGTTTAACTTCTTCTTATTATAGTTGGAAGTAGGCAGAGCGAAGCCAGGTATGTATAGGCTAAGTGCTGGAGTATTCACAACCCTYCAGACACCCTTACTATGCAGTGTTCTTCACTTTACATGTTCAGCTTCGATAGTTTATATCTGATCTAACTCAAGATCCACTCAAATCTGTTATAAAATTGACCGAGTGCTATTATACCTCAACGATCTTTTGACTATAGATTTCTAATACTCAAAGTGTATATTTCAAATTTGCCATAACCACCTAGGGGCTTACCGATATTGAAATACTACTTTATTTTAATACTTKTAATTATGTTGAGGTCGGTCCTTCAAATGTTTGCCCAATATTTATTTAACTAATTCGGAAGCCACGCACTTTGTATATCATAAAATTACCTATAAATCTGCGATTAGTTTCCCGAAGTTTTAATGAGCTAAAGCCACAGTTGGACTAGTCTAGCTTGTTTTGTATCTTTCTTTTTTATGCCTTGAACAATGTCTATTAAGTTTAACACGAATTTTGTAATATCCCGAAGGAGATAACAGAGAAGTTAGAAAATACATAAATAAAGGATTATCATGATGAGCTGAGTCCATTTAGCCAAGTCCGCTTGTTTATCACGTATGTATATACTAAAACTAGTCCCTCATTTTTCGGGATATCGATCTGAAGTATTGCGCACTTTTGTCAGAATTGACGATATCAGTGCACTATAGCATATAGTTGTCATACTAACTGAACGAGCAGAATCATTCTCCCCATAAAATAGAAACGAAGGGGCCTTTAACATCAAAAAGTGTAAACAAAAGCGTTATTGAGCTAAATATTATAAAAATGTATAAAGATTGTTGCCTTGGCTAAATGTAACAAGTTTGTTGACCTGGCTAAAGGTAAACAAAAGGGTCATTGACCCCATCAAATGTAAATAAAGGGGTCATTGATCTTATAAAATGTACACAATGGTTTTTGTCTTGACTAAATGTAATCAAAGGTTATTGACTTACTAAAGGTAACCAAAAGGGGCTCTGACCCGTAAAATGTAAACAGAAGGGTCATTGACCCCATAAAATACATTGAAAGGCTTTTACTTCAAAAAATGACACAAGAAAGATACATGGTCATAGATGATTGAAAAAAAAGGTTGTTGACTTCGCTATTTGTAAACAAAGGTACTTATCTTTGCTAAATTCAATTTTTTCGTTTTGTGCTATAATAAATGCACCTGTGTAGGGTATTATTGCTTCGCGGCAGCTGAACCTAATATTTTTTTTGTAAATACTACGAAAGTATCAGGTTTTCCTAAATATATTATTCAAGAAAGCCGACTCTTATGATCTCATTAACGAGTCTTCTGTTATTCGGGCGCTCTGATAAGTGTACCGCATTTAAAGGTATGGTTACAAAAGTACATACGATACATGTTTCATACTAATAATAGGACGTTATTTAGGGTTCTAGACTAGTGAAATCAAAAAAGATTTTTTTGTTTTTGAACTGATGGATGTAGCAAGGCCTGACTATTAACCCTTTTTAGGACTCTAACTTAATATCTTAAAGCAATTTTTCCGGAGTTGATGGGTAATGCATCGTCTGAGTTAGGCCTTTTTTAGGTCTCTAGACTAGTCCAACTTCTTATAGAAATATTGTGCAACTAAAAGTTTGTCTTTTTTTAGGGTTCTAGAATTGAAGAATGTTCCAAACTAAAAGTAAGAATTTTTCTTAAGGTTCTAGACTAGTCTAATCTCTCAAAGAATATTTTTGGGGAATTGTTTAATGTTGCAATCTAAGAGTTAGGCCTTGTCTTTAAATTCTAGACTTAGCTTTTAAAGAAAAATGAAAAACTAAAAATAAGACTTTTGTTTAGGGTTCTAATCTGGTCTAACTTTTTAAAATGGAGGATGTTCCAAAACAAAAATTAGACTTTTTCTTAAGCTTCTAGGCTAGTATAACTTCTCATAAATCTTTTTAGGGAACTATTTGATATTCAAAACTAAGAACCTTGTCTTGGAATTCTAGACTAGTCTAACCTCTCAAAAAGGCATTGTTGGGAACTCTAGATGTTTGGATGTTTCAAACTAGAAGCTATACCCGCTCTTAGGCTTTTGGACTAGTCTCAGACCTTAAGGTACGTTTTTGGAAGCTTGTGTGACAAGTTAGACATTTCTTAGGTCTAGAGCCATATTTAATCTTCTTGAGCTATTTTTCACAACCYTATGTAAAGCGAAGTTCAATCAAAAGAATATGCTCCTGAAGGTAATTATGCTCTCCACTTTGTAAATTCGATCAATGTAGGTCTTCAAAAACTCCAAATATTTGCCAAGCGCCATTTTGTCATACACACACTAATATATAACTACACATGTATGTGTATAAATAACAGCACCTAGAGCAAATAAATAAAATAATGTCTCAATGAACACATGCAAATCCTTTCGCCGCTTAATCCTTTGACTCTTTGTTTACACATGTTTACACTGCCGCACAGTAGCCAATTTCCACAAATTGGCCTTACCTACCGCTGACGACAAAACCGAAGACACACAACAACCAGAAAGCAAGCGGGAAGACGACTTTCTTAACGGCATTCCAAAGTTGTGCGAACAATTGAGCAAATATGAATATGAAAACGCCCGCGGCAATTTGTAAAAACAAAGCGCACAACTAGGCATGTCCCTATGCAAATGTTCATATATGTGTGTAGCATATGTAGGTGTGTAGCTATGCGTCTAAAGTAGATAGTGTTTGCAAATTGTCGACAAGGACGTGAACAAAGGCAGGCGAAGGGATTAGAATGTCAACGAAATAGGCAGCAAAGGAGCTGAATTAGGTGAAAGGTTGAACGGCAGCGGCAGCCGTTCCAGCAGCAACAACAACAGCGGCAATAGCGTTTGCTGCGGCGCAGCTGAAAGCAGTGACAGGGCCTGTGACAGCTAATAAAATCAATATGCATGGCTGCAAGATCATCTCCTTAAGGCATAACAAAAGCAACGACAACAAGCACYTTGTGATTAGCGAAGGCAAGACAAAAGCGGAACTTCTAATCGCCGCGCTGGATCAGCGTAAATATTTGCATGACAATGTGTACACAACGCGCCAGCCCGCGCCGCTTATGGCTATTCGCAACAGTAATAGTGCAGCAACAACAACAACAACAGTACCGACAACTGCTACGCATTAAGGCATAGCAGCGCAAATTTAACCCTTTCGCCTTGCAGCCTAAGCGACTTCCAGCTGGATGTTAGTATGATAGCAGAAGAAGAAAAGGAACGGGTTAAATTTGGCGGAACAACTGTGATTTCGGCATTTGGCACGGTGCTTTGACATAAATACACAAACTATGCAATTGACACGGTCTTGGCGCGCTGCATGGTGGGTGTGGCAAGCCGCTGAGTTGCGCGGAAGCCTCGCACTGCCAGCGAAAGAGTTGAATGGGTTAAAGTAAAGGGTTAAGCGCAAGTCTAGGATAGCGTTGCGCATATAAAGCGGTAATGCCGAGCACACTGCTTGCTGCTGAATTTATGAGATTTATAGGATTTATTCGCGTTTAACTGCAATCGATTCGCCGCCGTTGTCTTTTGTGCGCCTTAGAAGCGCTAGCATACTTTTATACTTACATGCATGTRKGTGTGTATGTGTAGACATGTGTTTGTTGGTAATTGGCCAAATTTCAGCGAAAACACGCTGCCAAACAGCGTCACGGCAGCGTTGCTTACTGCCGCTGGTCAGCGCTGTTGTCGTTGTTGTTGTTAGCCATTTGCTGTTTTCACGTCTAGTTACAWATTTCATCATAAATTGTTACTACCCGCTGGTTTTCGCTATTGTTTCTAACCCTTTCGGTGCCAAGTTGTCATAAACACAGCACAACAACGTACTTTCTACCCTCCGTTGTTGTTTGTGTTTAATTGTAGATACAGCTTGTAAATTATAAATATTTTAGTYCAGTCATTTAAGCTTAAATTAGATAAGAATCTCGGAATTCGAGATACCCAGCTGTAACTCTCTATAGAATATTATATATATATTGACACCTATTGACTATAATGACCGGACTAGTTTATGTAGCGAAAATTGGTAAATATGTATATAGTTGGAGGTATTTAGTGATGTACATACACACATACATACATATGTATATAATATTGTACATGTGCTCAAAATTTGTTAAAACTTGGCCAAATGTTGTAGTAGAGACAACTCAAAGTTGTTACAACACTTTTGTTAATTCGAAAGTTGGTTTGTTAGACTGGGCAAAATTGATTTRCTTTATTTATTGGTGGAGGGCCATCGATTTTTGTTCATATCAATTCCGYTTATTGACTTTTCGGAAATGTTAAACTTATTTCTCTTAAGAGGACAGCTGTATTAAGCTTCTAGAGCGTGTCTTACTGTTGACAAGCCAACCATAACTTAAGCTGCATATCGCGCCCCAACARAATTTTTAACTAAAAATATATCTAGTTGGAAATATAATAATAAAAGAATATCAAATATAATACATACATATGTATGGTATATAGCATATGATTCATAACGTATACATTGTACATGGAAACTGTAAATATGTAAAAGGATAAATATTTAAATATTCAACAATATTTATTTTGTCGTCCTCAAAGTAACGACAGATGTCGTGCTCTCTTGCAATCTCTTTAACACTCRCCTGACRATTTTCTAGCACCAGATTCTTCACCTTTTTTTTATWTATTTTCATCACTTGAAGAGGATGAGAGTCATMCAGAACGGAGACATATCTTTATCGGTCTCTGGAACGTCTTTGTTGAAACTGAATCGCCGTAAGCGGCCTATCCTATCTTTCTAGTAGAGCAATTTGCTCATTGTTATCGGTTCAGCCTCTRCTATCAACGGTTTCATATTGATCTGTTCTCAAAGAAGGATTGTAGACTTTAGATATAAGGAAGTTAGATCACATTTTTTTGCACCAAGATAGACGAAATTATTTACAACTTCAAAGTTATGACTGTCAACAGTGACGTGAGAGCCAAGTTTGATGACAGGAGATATTTCGTCTTGCCCTCGTTCACTAACAAGCCCAGGCCAATAATATCGATCGATGTCATCGGCATGCGCCAGCCTTTGTGCACTCTTATGTAAGACTGAACCTTCTGGATAAAAGCTCTGCAGCTCGAACTGTTTTCTCGGCCCTAACGAAGCTTTTGGTATTGSTCAACATCTGTTTACACAGCTGTGTAAATGTGCGGGGATACCAAATTCAGACATAGCAGCAAAAAGGCAGTACGCTCGATAGAGCCTTATATGCGTTGTGGAGGAGACTTATCCCATGGTAATTGGCGCAGATTGTCGGGTCTTCCTTTTTGTGGATTGGGCAGAGCACACTTAAATTCCAATCGTTGGGCATGCTTTCGTCCGACCAGATTCTACTAAGAAGTTGATGCATGCTCATCATTACTTCTTCGCCGCCGTTTTTGAATAGCTCGGCCGGCAATCCATGGGCCACCGTCGCCTTATTGTTCTTTAGACGAGTTATTGCTATTCGAACTTCTTCATGAGCGGGCGGGCAATGGAACGTCTGCTCCATCGTCATCGATTTTAGAAGGCTACAACTCAAAATTTGTTTGATTTATCGATTTAAAATTTTAGTATGGCATTTTTGAAGATAATGCCTAACAAAATATGAAAAAAAATCGGGTCAGTTCAAATCAAATTTGATCAGAATGTGTTACAGCTACAAAAATTTGCCTGATAAAATATGAAAAAAAATTTTTTATTTTTTATTTTTTTAATTTTTATTTTCTCATCCTTTAAATATTAAAATACTATTTCATACACAAATATTTATTTCTTGAATAATAAAATTGAATTTTATCATCACTAAAAACTTGCGAGAATAAAAATATATTATAAACATACATGATACATATGTACATATGTATGTATGTACATATGTACATAAGTGTCAGCATATAAATAGGCATATGAATAAAAACCTATTTCCTTATATGTATAATGCAAAAATAATTCGCTGCTAGCTTGATCAACCTCACATTTCTTATAATTTATAATTTTTCACTTCCTCACGCATTAAATTGACGACGTGTGAATGGAAATTAAGAAAAACCGCTCGATAGGACAATTGCACTTATAAACAAATGTTTTCCGGTAATTGTAATCAATAAGATTCTTCCGAAGATCATTTATTTTATTATCTTTCGCACCTGCATATTAAGCCGCTTAGCATTAACACGTATGACAATGTAATAGATATCTGCTATTACATTTATTACGCACAGCTTAATTAAACTACAATAAAATGGCAACACTTAACGGTAAAACTAATTTCCATTTTTAATTTGCATTAGCAAATGCGCGCTTTATCCAGTAAAATGAACACACGCACACATGCACATAAATACATACATATGTATCTGTATAAAGCGCGCGCTGCGAGGGGAGCACACACACTACGCAATAACAACAACAATTGTGCCATTTTGTGCTACCACGCCGTAAAGTCTCCACACGCACGACAAAATATCTCCACCGCCAACACTCACCGCAGCAGCTGGTGAACTCAAGCGTGTGCGTGCACGTGTGTGTGTGGGCTGCCTCGTGTTTGTTTTGGCGCTGCTCGCTCGCACCTCGCGCATCCAATTAAATATTTGCGTCGCTCACGTAATCCCACCCAACAACATGGCGGCCCCAGGCAGGGGACGACCGCTGGCCGACCTCGCCGCCGCTCGTGCAATGGATACACGCTGCGGTTGGCCATGCAGGTAAACTCGTAAACTGTGTTGTGGCAATAACAACAACAACAACAACAATAACATTTATGACTCGTACAGCAACAACAGCGCAGGAGCGGCGCAAAAGTGGAGAAAAATAATGTTGTGTAGCCCAACAAAAGCGGAAAAACGCAAACAGCTGCCTGCAATGTGTTATTGCTGTTGTTTTTGTGGTTTGTGCGTGCGCTTTAATGCAACGTTGTTCGTTGTTGCTTTTTATTTTATTATTGCTTCACTTTTTTTTTTTTAGTGTAAAATAGTTTATAATTCAATTGTGCGTTAAATGCGGCGCGGTGCCAGCGACGCATGAGCGTAAATCAAAAGCACCGTTTGGCAATTGCCATTGTGGCAAGAGTGCAGCAGCTGCTCAGCGCTAGCGCTATTGCAGCAGCGTGAGTTGTTAGCATTGACAGCCACAACACGCCCACAGAGAGGTGAACAAAGTCGTTACATACAGTTGTGTAACAAAAAATGCAACGTGCCAACCGTTTGTGCGCAGTGTGGCAAGCAATAATTAAGCGTTCAATCATTGTGTGTGTGTGTGTGTGTTAATGTTCGCTAATGGCCAAGGTGCCATAAAAAATTATTGGAGCGCAGATTTCGCTGGGAATGGTAACAAAATGGCCATCGCATGCATTTACTTATACATTTGTATATACATATGCATGTATATATGCATGTGTGTATGTATATATTACTTGTAAAACTTTCTCTAGTATATACAAACATATATGTATAAATTAAGTGTCTATAAAGTGCCACAACCAAGCATCAAAATAATATATAGAACTATAATTTGGCACAGAGGATTGCAGTAATTCACATGTGGTCTGAAAATTTTGAAAAAGTGGCTGTGGCCACGCTCTCCAGTAGGTTTAATATATGTACAGATCTTCTGTACCAGAGACATTAAATGTGACCCCCGAGAGTGATTAAAAATTGGACAATGGGCGTGGCACCGACCACTTTTAAGTAAAATCACATATCTCAGGACCTGTTGGAATAATATTTTCTTGACAACGGTATGCCTGTTGTCGGTCAGTGTATATTTTCAATCGGCAATTGAAGTCAAATTTGAGAAAAATTTCTCTCGTAACTCGAAGTCTCTCTAACTCAAAGTTTGTGGGTTGTTTTGTGGATTATGACGATTCGAGTTAGGGAAGCTAACTGTATATACAAATATAACTGCATACTCTGCAGTAGATTCTGCTCTGTCCTCTGGCCTGTCCTCTGGTTGACAGTTTGCACCTTAAGGAATTTCCCAGGCCTTGATTTCGGCAAGTTTCAAGAGTATAAACTGTTCTTTTGCACCCGAACTTAGCCTTACTTGTTGATAGTTATTATTATTATGACTACTTTTTAAATTGGTATAATACATATATGCACATATATAGTACATATATAAAATTTATTTATATATTTTAATTATATACCTACAAATAAACAAATTTCCTTTTAGTTTCAGTTGACGAATTTGAGAGCAACAGAACTTATAGAAGGTAAGTGTTGGCAAATTGAACTAATATTCAGTGGTGGATCCAATCAAAACAGATTTTTTATTGCTTACGATTTTCTACATCACATTACATATACTATCGCATGCATTTACAATATTTGAAGCTTCAGCCATCAAATATAACCAAATTMTAAACATAGTAAGAATTTGTTCATAATTTCAAAATAATTACTTTATACTGTATATGTATGTAATATGTATATGTCGTCCTTCTTAATGTAATCCGCCTTGGCCACAAGATACTTGTGCCACGGGTTTTTCCAATCCTCGAAACATTTGTTAACGTTAATTTCCGGAGTAGCATTTAATGTGCTTAATCACGATATTCGGCTGACTGATCGTATGTTTTTGGGTGGTAAGCATAGAACCAAGACTCATCGCCAGTAACATTACGTTTCATGACATCCTGGTTRGCGGAAAGCATTGTTGCACAGACGTTAAAGCGACACTGTTTTTCGAAAAAAATGTMTTGATTTTGGAACCAATCGTGCTTTCACTTTTCTTAGGCCCAAATGATCTTTCAAAATGTTTTCCAATGACCCTTTCGATATTCCAACGATAAWTTCATACATCGCAATAGACAAACGTATAYTAAACACTAATGATAATGATGTGACATTCGGCAGAGATGTCTCTAACATTCACACCAACCTAAAAACAAAATATTTCGTCGAATGTTTTTACGAGCGAAATTTTAATTAAAAAGTCTTGCTATTATTGTCCACAGTATATTTTTACAAASTTAATTATAGCGGTATTATGATTAAAAACACGGGAATAATTCGAAATATTTTATAAAAKTTTTTTTTTTTCACAATGGACCTACTAGATGTATCATCAGACATCCACACCTATCTCAAATATTTTATCAAACAATGGGTTTCTAATCACAGATAATCAC
>NW_017537315.1:80674-87374 GCF_001853355.1 Bactrocera latifrons
GGCTGTATCTTCGAAATGATTACTCGGATTAACAATATTCTAAAGGTTTTGAAGAATTTAATACAACAATAAAAAAATTTATTTTTCAAAACCCGCAAATCTGTGCGGCGTTAATGATTTTTATAGTTTTTTTTAGTCTTACTTTTAACATTAGATTTTTTSAAAAGTTTTTTATACTAAATTATTAGAATCTAGCTTATTTCCACACACAATTTTTTTGTAACAGTTATTAAACCATTTGTTAATAAAACATATATTTTCTAATAAATATAAAAATCTACCACATACATACATACATACATACATACTAGATGGGTGCATGCTAGCGAGCAAACTATTTTGATTGTCATGTTATTCAATATTTGTCAAATATTGATTTAATTAAACGAGAAAACACAACGTCAGCAASAGCAAAATATTTATAACTGCACAAGTACATACATAATCTCTATACTCATATACGTACGTTCCCTCGTTCACATTCCGCTCACTGTCCTCAATTTGTATATACTGTATGTATGTATGTATATGCCATGATACACCTACGCCAACAACACGTTCAGCGATTCCCCCAATCAGACAGCGGAACGGCAGCAACAGCGACCAGCGAGCGCAAGCTCAGCCACAAGCAYTCACATCTTATCGGCGACCGTGCCAACACCACAAACACCACCACCACCACCAGCGACACCTATTTATATACGCACACATATGAGTGTGTGTCGAAAAAAACAGCGACTTGAGTGACAACAACAATAATAAAAGCAAAAATYGTAACAGCAACGCCAACGCCTCCTTGTCGGCTCAGTGTTTGCTACAGCGGATSCGTGAGTTTGCAAATAACACTACAAATTATGGTGCAATGTGCAAAAACATTTACACGCTGCGCCCAACAAAACACAAAAACAAAGTGGCAACAAGAGCTGCAGCAGTATTCGAGTGTTGCAACCATGGCAAAGGCAGCCACAAACTCGCATATACGTATATGTGTGTGTGTATGCTTGTGCGCGGCATAATAATAAGACTACCAATAAAAGCTGTAGTGTCATAATAAAAAAAACAACAACATCAGGCAATAAGCATTTGAAAAAACAACAACAACAACAACTGCAGCTCCAGCATGAGCAAAGTGTGAAAAGCGTAACTGGTTGCGCTGCCAGCCTGCGAGCGTGAGCGAGATGGCGCGRTTGTAAAAAATTACAGCCGAAAGTGGGCGTAGAGTTGGTTGTGTGTGCGCTGGTGTTTCCATGTAACGCTTTGTTGGCACACAAATATTGCCAAGCGGCAATGCAGTTAATGCTGCTGTGCGAGGGGGACTGGCGTATTTTAGCATGTGTGTGTGTGTATTTGCGCATGAAGTGGGGAAACATTTTCAGATTTTTGTAGAGCTTGCWGCAATGCGCAAAAAGCACAGCAAATAAAAACAATGCAATTACAAGCATAAGAAAATACGTGCATAAACATAAGTTATATATATGTATGTATGTACTTATATATACATATGTGTATGAATATACGGAGCGAGCACAAAATAATGAATAATAAATGTAAAAAGGGCAATCACAGTCGCTGCATTAAGTGCGAAACCAGCTATTTAATTAATTAAAAAATAGTTTCATAAATGTGATCAAAATTTTACTGTTAGATACATATGTACACATTACATACTTCAGTGCGAAAAATGTGTTACATCTATGTACATATGTATGTACATATGTGTGTATATATCCCTTATGATAGATTTTTTTTAAACTGGATTTAGAACAATTTCGAAACTTAAAATATTGGATAGTCGAAAAAGTCTTTTCGTATTTCTAATCAAACTTCAGTTTATTTCTTTATATTTCTACTAATAAATAAATAAATAAATATGTATCATTTTAGTCGACCACTTTTTGCTATTTTTCCGATAGATACATTATTCCATCAGTGTAAATCAAAATTTCGAAATTTCCAGAACGGAAACGAGCGAACCATTGTTGTCCTACACGAACTGATAAAACACCGTCTCCGTAAATTTCATGGGTGGCGAGCGAGGCATTCTTCCTTTTTTTATTTACACAAAAATTTCAATATATAGCGAATCTCTTCATTATTTTCACTCTGTATTTTCACGCTGTAACTTTTTTTCCACTTCCCCGGATTTCGTTTTCATTTTGGGTTTAGTGAAGCATCAAAGCTCACCTTTCCAACGCTATATGGTATGATACAATGTGATTGGTAGCACTGGAGGTATACGACTACAATGACATCTATTCACAAAATACCAAAAGATTTTTCCGACTACCAAATATTTAAAGGTACTAATAAAATAATCAAAAATCGGCGAATCATTTTGTGTCCATACTTAAAAAAAAAATTAAATCAATATATGAATTCAGGTACTGAACGAAAACTGGTAAAATTTTGATTTTTGACGAAATGGCGACTTTCCTACAAATAAACTTTTTTTTTATTTTTTTATTTTTTTCGCTATAAAATAATCGAGTTTTTGGGAATTTCAAATCATTCGGTCAAGCCGTTTTTGTCATAAGCTGGAKACAAGATTGAAAAACACAGTTTTGAGTAAAATGCCTTTAAAGTCCCGCCGAAGAGCTCTTTCTTCTAAAATGATTTAGAATTTAAAAAAATCACTCTGCTATAGTATTCTAGACAATTTTTAAACATTTGAACGAATTTAGGCTGTGTTGAGCCCATCACATGGGATGCGCCCCTTAAAAACGAGCAACAATTGGTTTCACAAAGGAAATAGGGTCTTCGCAAGTAGTTTAAGTAGTTTAAGGTAACTATTAGTTAATAAAGAGTTAGCTGGTTTCGGAAGTGAAAGTTGCCGATACAGCTGGGTATTTCTTTACAAATCGGTAAAAATGCTAAGCAATTCCGGTTCTGCGACAGGGAGCCTGAAATCCACAACACCTGCTAATTGACTGCATCTGAAGACAGTAATTCCCAGCAGTATATTGGACTTTATCAATATGCATGGGCTGGGTGAGTYTATGTGAATTAGGAGATGGCACAAACGACCTAAGATCGCGGTGCAATCCTCKTCTATCTATCTAATCTAATCTTATGTATGTACACCGAAATATTTTTTCAAAAATTATGCTTCTTAGAACAATTCTACAGCACTTTCAAAATATTGTATTGTTACCAGTGAAAAATGTATGAAAATGTATGACGAAAAGATCGGGAAGTTCGTAAGCGACTTTAGGTAGTTACACTAACTTAGTTTTCGATTGCTGTTGTAAAATAATCAATAACTTCTAGTAAATTCTAAAGCTAGGAGTGTAATCTATGTTTAAGAACCTACACTCCGCAAGTCTTATTGTCTTTAAAGAACATATGCATACTCCTCAAGACTATTGCCTTTAAAGAGTAATAAGAAAGAACAATAAGTCTAGGAAAACATGAATTTCGAATACTAAATCTTTCTAAATATCTGTATTTAGTGACAAACCCCCCCAAAAAATAGGAAAAAAAAATTCCAATTTGTCCACTAACTTTTCTCAAAAAGTGTACGTGTAAAATAAAACAATCGGAAAAATGCCGTCGTTGAAAACAACAAACGAGTGCCACGTCAATTGCAATTAGCGCAAACAGCGCTGACAGTGCCAATAGCAATAACAATAGCCACTACAAAAGCAATAACGACAAAAACACAACACCAGAGCGAAAAGTGCAAGCAAAAAGGCAGCAAACGCGCTCAGAAGAGAGTGAGTACATGCAAGCAAATGAAACGTCGCCATTGGTCACAGCTGCAATGGCATAAACKGCACAAAGGAAAGCAACAACAATGCGTGCGATCCACAAATTCGATTGGCTGCGTCCGATAGGAAATGTAATGGTGTTAGTGAGTATTTGACAATGGCTTATTGAAACTGAGGGTTGCATGCTTGGAACTATATTCAAATTGGCGCTGGTGGTTGTAGTGGTGTGCATAAGGTTGTAAATTGTTGTGTGTATGTGTAGTGCAGGGCATATGGTTGCTGTGTTGTGCATATGGTTGTAATGCTGTACTGGTGGTGGCGGTTCCGCTGGCGAAAGATTACATGCTAACAAAGTGAGGCGGTGCGCACACAGCCATTGAGCCATGTGGTCGAACCGGTCGCACAGAACTCTCCAATACGCCATACACATACACATGCGCACGCATACGAACACACACACAAGCGCGCAWTGAATTTGTAYGAATGAAAACGAGTTTGGCKTTGTGCTGCCAGCCAAGTCAGAGAGGTGTCAATTTTAGTCTACAATAAACGACGAGACGCGTTAGATGTGTTGCTGGCGCGGTTTCGAGGAAAACGCGTGAGAATTCGAGGAATTGTGTAAGAAGACGCATAAAAAGAAAACAAAAAATGCTTTTATGCAATTTGATGAGATTAAAAAATCATAATTGAAAATTAACAAAGAATATTGCAAAGTGCAAAATCAAAAAAAAAAAAAAAATAGTGAAAATCGTAAAATAATTTAAGCGACTACACCAGCAAATGTAGAACGCGTTTTAGTGACTTACATGTAAAATGTAAATTAATAAAAAGTTACATAAAAAAATATTAAAAAAAAGGGAAAAATTATACACAACAACAATTTATTAAATGAAAATGGTAAAAGTCGCCGGCTTGCCACCGACGAATGCGATCAGTGAACACCAAGCGCTCGCTTTAAGCTATAGTCAACACTTACAACAGCAACAGCAACAACAACAACAGCAGCAGCATAGCCAAAGCCCACTTACGCTAAAACAGCAAAATACCGTTAATCAGCAGCAACAACAACAACCAGCCTCAACTATTAGTGCGCAAACGGCTTACACGCTGGCCGAATCCGCTTTGCAACACTCGCTGCTCTATAAGATGGCACGCACACCGCATCTCAAGTCGAGCTTCTCGATCAATTCGATCTTGCCCGAAACGCTAGAGGATCACCATCAGCAACAGCAGCAACAACAGCAACATTCACCACAGCAATCGCCTCAGCACCACGTACTGCACCAACTGCAGCAACATCCAGCATTGCAACAACAATATCCACTGCATTTGCAACAACAACAACACTATCCACCGCCGCATGATATCGACAGATATCGACGCATRCCACCTAACAGCTTTCTGCCCTGCCACTCACCGCTGGGTTCGGAGGAGCATGACGTCTCCGATGTGGAGTCTGATCTCGATGTGACGAGCATGTCGCCACCACCGCTAACGGAGGGTAGTGAAGTGAGCGCGCACAGCGCGGAGAATGGCAAACGGAAATACCGACGCAATGGGCGCAACGGACGCATTGGCGGCGGCGGCGCTGTTGGACATGCGGACGAAAGTGCCGACAGCGAATTGGATGGCGGRGAGGAGGATGTGTTGGCGGATGTGTGTGAAGGTGAGCTCGATGGTGGCGTGGATGAGGAATGTGAGGAGGAGGATGTGGACTGTGATGCGGATGGCGAAGCTGATGGTAATGCCGATGGCGAAGGCGGCGATGCCGACAAATCTGCGGATGGCAAAACGACGACCGATAAGAAGGGTAATGAGAAGCCACCATACTCCTACAATGCGCTCATCATGATGGCCATACGGCAGAGTTCGGAAAAGCGGCTAACGCTGAACGGCATMTACGAATATATCATGACGAATTTTCCGTATTACCGTGACAATAAGCAAGGCTGGCAGAACTCGATACGTCACAATCTCAGCTTGAATAAATGCTTTGTGAAGGTGCCACGGCATTACGACGACCCCGGCAAAGGTAACTATTGGATGTTGGATCCGTCGGCAGAGGATGTGTTTATCGGCGGTTCGACAGGAAAATTGCGACGACGCACAACGGCAGCATCACGTTCCCGACTCGCCGCCTTCAAACGTTCACTCATCGGTCCCATGTTTCCCGGCTTAGGTTATGCGCAATTCGGTCAGTTCTTGTACCCACAACAAGCCGCCGCCACTGCGGCTGCGCCCAGTCTACTGGCCAGCATGTACGGCCGTTACCATCCGTTTGTGCCGAAGAGTCCAGCGGCAGCGGCAGCAATGTCTATGCAATTTGGCGGTGGCGGCGCGCCCAACTCACCCGCCTCCGTTATGGCCAACTACAGCAGCGGCATGGAACGTCTGCTGGGCGCTATGCCGCATCAGAGTCATCCTGCTGCGGCAGCAGCGGCTACCAGTGAACTCTACCAGCGTCTACAGTATCAGCAATTGTTGCAGCAACATGCTGCGGCCGCGGCAATCGCCGCACATCAGCGTCATCAGCAACATTTGGCGRCTGGCGGACCGGTGCCACCGCCGCTACATGCGCAGCATTCACCACATGCCCCACAGCATATGCAACATTTGGCAGCGGTGTCGCCACATCAGCAACAATTGCAACTCGGCGCACATATGGCCGCACAACCTGCCTCACCCGGCCAACCGTTATCGCCGTCGGCCAGCGCATTGGGTGCGCCACCAGCAGCCGGCACAGCGGCGTTATCGCCCATACTCAAGCCGGTGACGGTGGTGGCGCGCAGCGACAGCTGAGTGGACGCACCTTATGCAGCAACCGAGGAGGCTGTATGTATATAGTTGTAGTATATAGCAGTATATATGTATTATATATAGTTGATAACAACTCCTAGTTAATTAAATGTAAGCAAATTTGTAAACTACGCTTATGACTTGTAGGAAACGAAAAACGSCGCATGGTTCGGCAATCTTGAGTTATGCTCTTTTAG
>NW_017537315.1:87561-107758 GCF_001853355.1 Bactrocera latifrons
GAAAAATTACGAAGAAATTGCTTAAAGCAATTTGTGCATTGCTTTTGAGTATTTRTCTTAACGCGATTTCTGTTTGAGCATGTATGTGTATGTATTTAGAAACATAAATAAAAACTGTTAGCTAGTAAAACGAAATTGAAAAATCAAAAAACAARAAAACGAATACGAGAAATAAAAAATATTTATTTATTAAAATTATAAACAAACTTATGTTTCATTCGCTTGGTAAATACTTTTTGCATAGATTTTGGTTTAAATTTTAAGTAAAGMGTGATAATTTCGAGGTTTCCTAAATTATTTTAGAAACTTGTTGAGTTCGTACATATGTATGTGTCAGGACGGACCACCCAATAAATACAAAATAAGTGATTTATACGGCAGTTATTAAAGCAAAAACCGCAATAGTATTTTTATAAAGGGTAGCAACGCGTTTTTCCGGACATATTTAGAGTTATGAGAGAGAGAGCTACCGGGGTTTAACCAATATTTCCAGGAATATCTCATATTTCTTAGTATATTGAATATTTTTATTAAAGACTTCTTTCATATTAAGAAAATATATTTTCAGCTCTGAAAGAAAAACAATATTATGTCTGCTTATTCGCTGCGCAAAGTAATTGTTTGAGTTATTAGTTTGTTTAGATACTTTTTATTTGACAACAAGCCTCCAATAAATTGTTCAGGACGAACCACATGTGGCATAAAGCTACCAGTTAATTAAGCGGTTATCCTWGTTTAGATGCGCGAATTTCGAGCGTTTCTTGCCAATTGATATTATTTGATGTTTTCAATATACTTTTCTTTTTATCCTTTGTTTAACTATATTTGAAGAGTAGTCCAAAGTTAAGAAAAAAATATTTTTTCATAGTCAAATAAAAAAATATTTTTGTTTTTAATTAAAAAAATATTCTGTTTTTTTTTTTTCATTGAGTTGCGTCCTTGAAGTAGAGGGGAAAAAACCGTGTTTTGTCGCCATGATTTTTACCCTTGTGATGCTCTGAAAAAGAAAACAATGATGTATTACTAATCAAGAATATCGCTATTTCAAGAACTTGCAAAACAGAAAAAAAAGATTTTTTTCATAATTAAAGCAGCTTTTCAAATATAAAGGTCGATTTTTCAACAAAATTATTAGTTTTTTTTATTTATTAAAATTTTCATGCTTAATAACTTTATGTAATAGAGAAATATCTAGAGAATATTCCCGCCATATTTCAAGAAAATCGGCTGATGCAACGCGTTTTAAGTTTCGTCCAAAGCTCAAGCCGTTCCAGTTCTCACGACACTAAAACTTGAACAAATTTGAATTTTGAAAAATTATTTTAGATATACTATATATTGAAGATTAGAAATTATATAATTATGGAAAAATTTTTAGATTCTTTCAAATTTCTAGACAAGATTACCCACAATTACCTTACCTTAACAATTGATATAAGAAATACCGGTGAAGGGTATTAAAGCTTCTTTGCAGCCGAAGTAAACGGTTTTCTTGATTTTTTTTAAGAAATTGTTAAACTTCTAAATACACACTTTTTATATAGAATACTCACTTATGATTACAAGCTATTAGCTGATTTTAATTATGAATCTCAACGAGCTATTTACTGGGAAAAAAACATGTTAAAAAGCAAAGCTTAAAATATAATGAAAGTTTGAAAAAAATATTTGGTAACTGAATGTATTAAGTTAATTTTTTTCTTTAGATTATTGTTGCAACAATTTGAGATATACAACTTCTATTTTTTTTTTCAAAACAAGAAAAAATGTGATTTAAAAACTTTTATGTTAGCAAGGAATATCAAGGTTTTTTTTATTAATATTTTCTTCAGAATTTAGAGTGTCTTATTTATTTTATATTAAAATTAATATAAAACAAGCAAAAACATTATTAACTTCTGACGGGAAACCTCACAAATAAAAAAGTTGAAATACAAAAATCTCATTTTGATCGTTCAGTTTGTATTCAATACAGTACTCCATGGTCTATGGTTCGATTCCGACAAAAGAACACCTTCTTGGGGAGAAAAGGACTTGTGCACAGTTTCATGTATAAGTAGACAGACGGATAGGTCGAAATCAACTCAGCTCGTGACGCTGATCATAATATATATACATATGTACGGATATGTATATATAATAAGTGATCCATTTCGATWCTCCYTACTTCTTAAAGAAAAAACAYAGAAACTTCAAATTTAATGGGGAATGTTTATTATCATTCGAAAAMATGTCTTTYAGMGTTTATTTTTTCAAAATTATTTTTATCAAATGTTGACCGCGGCTACGTCTTAGATGGTCCATACGTTGAGTCCAATTCTCGATGACTGGTTTGAGCATTTCGACTGGTAACTGACTGTTTGTAAGGACTTACRCGTGATCTGTCGAAAAAGGCTATTGAAAAAAGTACCCCTAAAGCGATCACCCGTTATATTCGAAGTATTGCATGCAAAAGGCGCATACATACATACATACTATGTACATACAAACCTACACCCGCTAAAAAATCATTATTATCCGCAAATCTTCGCCACATTTCACGCCTCGTTAATTGAATTGCYTCCAATTTGGATTAATCTGTTGGCGAGACAAATGTAGAATAAACGAAATTCCACTGAACGGAATTCCGTTGGAAATGAGAAGTAATGTCATCTTAACAGGAAGTGCCTAATAAACGCACAATAATACCGTTGAGTGTGCCGTTCTTCGGCGCTGATATAATTTTACGACATTTGTAGCTTCGCGCGCCGGAGTCGCAAGCCTTTAAGTGTCGGAGCGCCGCGGCCACGGACGGATTGTTTTGTCGAATCAATTTCAATCATGCGATGCATTCGGACGCGTAACTGTTTTGTGTGTAGGCTGTGTAGGCGTGATAATTACAACAAAAATAATTTAAACTTTAATTTTTAGTGTGCTAAAGCAGTTGATTAATCTCTGTGATTCTCGGTGTCGGTGTAGAAGAATTTTGTGAACCGGGCAAACTGAGTTTACAACAGCGCGTCGTTCGGGCTTCCTATTCACTGTTTGGCGCTAATTGGAGATTCCAAGCGTAGCCAGGTCCTTCTCGACCAAGGTTTTTCAAACGGAGTGGAGGTTATATTCTTCCTCTACTTCCCCCGGCGGGTACTGCGTCGAATACTCTCAGAGCTGGAGTTGTATCATAGATTTGTGTATCTCGTACAGCTCACCGTTCTATCGAATTCGATATTCACCGTTGTCAATGCGCAAAGAATCACAAATCTTCCGCACAACCTTTCTCTGGAATACTTTTAACGCCGATTCATGCTTTTTCACCATATAGCGGGTCGGAGATGGTGAGTGACTTGTCGAATTTGGTCTTTCTTCGTCGAGAGAGCACTCTGCTTCTCACTTATTACTTATTATTATCAATATTGAGCTTTATCAGTCTGAGTTTAAAGTTGTATTGAGAAGTGTCATATGGTTTAAGAACATACTCTGACTCTTAAGACAGAGGTCATTGTAATTAAGTCGTCAGCTCCGTCTGACAACATTATAAATACGTAAGTGTTTGAATTTAAGATCCCGCTCTTTGAGAGAATTCCAAAATGTTCCCTCAGGCGAGAGGTAGACAGCTATCAATTGGCCTGTTAGTTCATGGAATGCTAAAATTTCACGAAGCAGTGGAATAAAAGAGAGTAATTGACCTTTTTTTATACAGTTCTGATTATATACAATTTTGATTTGAATGTATTGTCCATCTCTGCCTCAATCCTTCCGGAAGGTATCGTTTGAATGTCTTTTATTTGTTGTATAGTAGTTATGACCTCAAATTTAGTATTTTCTCATAAGTGAAACTAATTTGTTCTAGGTATGATAATCTTCTTCTTCTTTATTGGCATTACAACCGTAGGTATGTGCCGAGAGCACAAAACTTCGACAATTACTTTTATCCTTTATGAGGTCGCGCCAACTGTACATACCAAGTGCAGACAAACCCTAGCCAAACCTATTGGATGCCTGGCCGTCCTTGCTTTCTTTGTTCGACCATGAGCGTCGAATAGAAGAAGCTTTCGCTGTAGCATCGTCTTCCCTTCCAAGATTTTCGTCGTAAAATGTCTACACTTCGTGGTTCGGTACTCATTGCTCACGCGGATGGCTCCAAAGACTATACCAAGAACAGATCTCTCGAACACTTCAAATGCTTTCTCATCACATCATATGATAATCACATCGTTCGAATAGTCAACATTCGTAAATGCTTCTTACGGTCTATGGTGTAGATTGTTATAGAAGAAGCTGTCAGTAGGTAGAAGAAGTGGAGACTATAGATTAACTTCTATGTGAATGTAGAGCTTTATATAGGAAAAGAATCGCAATCGGATGCGGGAACTTCATCAGTAGCACTGTCTGGTTCTGAGACGACATGTTGGAAAGAAAGGATTTTAGGCGCAGTGGTTTCACAATGGGTCTCCTAACAACCTAGATGCGACATCTGATAACCACACTACTTACCTACATGTATTTAATGTATGGAAAAGTTTCTCAATTAAATATATTGACCCTAAAGAGGTGACAGAAAACAAGTAAGACTCCTTAATTGTAGCTTTTAATATTTAAAAGGCTATAAGACTCAATTGAATAAGTTTAAATGTCCTCAATTCTAAGATTATTGATTATAACTTACAATAGCGAACTCAAATGAGCAATGGGCTCACAAACGTCAGTCGAATGCCTGTCAATGCTTTTRAGCAAATATGCAACATAAAATACGAGGTSTTCCCATCCACCGCTATCTTCAGCTATCAGCAACYGTCACCAATCACACATTGGTCTTGTCTATGCTCTATGCGCTTGCTGCACTGTCAGCCCTGCCTGCTCGGTCTGTGTCTGCCTGCTACAGGCGKTACGTGTACTATAAGTTACATAGATTATGGTCAATTGTTGCTGTCATTTTGCAGTTGCACATTTCAATTGAGACTAGTGGAAATGCGCGCGCGACGAACACATTTGCGTCAACTGCGACGATCGGGATCGCGATTGAAAAGCTAATGATCGCGCTGTTGCCAGCGATGCTGAAGACGGCGCTGCAGCTGCAGGACGCTGTACGGTGTACACCGACGGGCGGGCGGCCGAACGAACGAGCGATTACCTTTGAAGAACACACGGACTTTGAAGCGTTTGTTTTGAAATGTCTACGACGCTTTTATATATTCTAAATAACAACAACGACCATATTAATGTCGACGGCTGCGTTGACGACGCTGTCAACCAGGCTGCGCATAATCTCGTACAGTTTATCCAATTCAATTCACTTTACTTTAATTTCGTTTGAATTGAGCCAACGCATGCCAGCGTTCGCTCGTCGTCCGTCTCTTTGCAAGGCGTGTGGACGCTGGGGGCAGCAAGCGTAGACGCTGAGCGCCGTAAGCGTAAKTGTTTGTGTGTGTGTATTTGCCATGCGGCAGTTGAGRACACGCGGGTTGCGCCGCGCTTGCGTCGCCTGTTCCTGGTATTATCAACTTTAAGATGCTGATTACACGCCTCAACTCAACGCGACTCGACTCAATTTGTTAATATTATATGTAATTTAGTGCCAGCTGTGTCAGTTATTGCTACTGTGTATTTGTAGCAGTGGTCGTTGTTGCTGTTGTTGTTTGTGCCTTCGCTTTTTTTTGCAGCGTGCAATGCACACTTTAGTATCAGATTTGCTGGCAACACAATTTCATTCAASTTGCCAATTATGTGCTCATTATTCAATCAAACTAAATTTATTTGTTTGTCCATGTTTTCTTATAGCTCAACTACAACAACAAGAACAACAAAAACAACAATGAAAAGTGAAAAWTACCAAGTAGACAGAGTATACTAATAAAAAATGTGAGGCATTATTAAAAAATATATTCTTCGAGCATGTGTATGCATATGTGCATACTGGTGGTCGTGGGCGGCTTTGGAATTTCCTGACTGCGCCTGTGATTGTACTTATTTTTGCGGAAATACTTTTACTTGTAAAGAAATTATGTTTATTGTAGCGTCTAGTTATTTGCTTAGGCGCTTATTTTGAACACGATTGTATTAAATTATATGAATAGATATGTTTTTGTTGTCAGTCCGGTTCAAATTTGATCAGATGTTGTATACATATTTTATAGAGAMTTGATTTTTTTCAGAACTTTTTCTATAGAAGCTGTAGAGACTAGATATATGCAGGCTATATTGTGTTTCGGGACACAAAGGAATTTCTGCTGCTGTGATTGCCAAGAGTCTTAGGTGTGTTGCTACCGAATCAGTGCAGGAAATACGAAAGTCACTCAAAGCGATATACAATGAAATTTTCGAAAGGGCTTAAACACAGATCAGGGCGAGATGAATGCCTTAAGGTCATGTAGGATCACAAAAGTCATGTGCAAGAGCACGCAAGCTTTGACTTCCTTTATCATGGATGCTACAGCCCAAATTGAACTAAACCTTCATATGGACCAGTATACTATCTAAATATACTATTTATGATGTGCTTTATGATTTTATTCAAAAAAGGTAGAGATTATTTGAAGAAGTCCGTTAGAAGGGGTTTGAAATATTTCAAATTTTTCATCCACAGATATAAGTAATTCTCTCTTGAGTCTCGTGAGTTCAAATCCGCTCAGGCTAAAAAAAAAATTGTGATTGCTTCATGAATCAAGTTCAGTCGATATACGGGTTCYCAGAAAATATCGTAGTCAGTAAGAACTTTTGATAAAAGCAATTGCAAGTTAGTTAGGGAAAGTTTAATTCCATTGGACACAGTTTATCGAAAGCGCTTTTTTGTCAGTCTATACAAGAGTCAAAAATAATAATCTCATCAGATTCTGTTAGATCTTAGAACGGGATTTTAAAGAATAAGTCGTCTCTCTTAATAATTTCTAAAGATATTTATAAGATTTCTGCTCTTTTTTGGGGTGAGTTACTTAAGAGGTCAATAATTTTCTCGTAAGCTTCGAATTCTTTATATATGTATGTGCCTAACCTAAAACATTTGGTAAAAGAGATCGAAAAAAAGTTCAGCCCAGCACTAAGAAGGAATCAGCTAGTTAATATGATAACTGTAAGGCACGAATAGTGTTCGGTCTTAAAACGATCTTTAAGTAAACAGATAGTTGAACTGTTCTAACTAATTGTCCTTTCAATCAAGCATGATCTACTTGAAAATTCTACACTACAAAGCTCTCAAGTACTCTTCGAAGTAAGCTGAATATCGAAAAAGCTCTCAGGATTCAATATTAAATTTTATAAAAGAATATCTAAGTAAAATCACCCTAGAAGTGATATTCTTTGATAATCATTAAAAAAATACTAATTTGGGTGTACTAATCGTGTAACAACTCCTGGTTGAAGCAAACGGCTATCTTTTCGTTTTTCGAAGATCGTATTTCWCAGAAAATTTAGCTAAAATGCGTTGATCTCTTCAAATAAATCCTACCTAATCATTAAAAGGCGCTAAAAATTAAGTAGACTATATACCTTGCCATTAATATGAGTCTTACAAGACCTTTAAATTGATTCTTCTCATATTAATAGACTTCCCTTCTTGATAGGCTAGGTTAGGTTAATCTGGTAGGTCAATAAAACACGCATAGACCTGTTTGGTTCTTTGCGATACCAGATGKAGTTCAGTTYCTAAGTCCAAGRGGAGTAKTYATCGTCCTYTTTCTTGATATATAGTTGGTTCATTGAAGATTTTGATCCTTATAAGGGCAAAGGGTACTGTTTGCTCAATATGAACTAGACGTATTGAACGGGGAGGTAGAACCTTACTAGAAAAATCGTTTTCCGAAACTTTTGTAAAGCGGACTTCGTAGCGATTGTCTCATACTCTTCCAATGAAGCTGCCGGTAGAGTAATGTTCGAAAAAAATTTATTTCACGTTTTAATTTTCACACAAAAGTTTTTTATAAGATTTTTGGTGCAAATAGAAATACTATTTTCTTTTTCAAATTCATATACGTACCATATATCTAGAGGAGTACATTCACACACCCGTTTTAAACGCCACATCATTTACAGACAAGCGTGGAAGTACCAACAGCCGACTAGCGACCGCGCGAAGTGGCAACCTCCGCCGCCTGCAATCCATTGTTTGTCTCTCTGCATAATTGCAATCATTAAACGCCACTGCGGCGCGGCGTAAGGCTTCGGCTCTTGCATTTGTCGGCTCAAAACCTTTGCGGCTGTGAAATTAAAAGCCAAACTAAGCATAATTTGTTAACAATCGCACAAAGCCGAGTGTTTGGCAACGTGCCGCTTGTGTGGAGGCATTGCGCGTAACGCATCGTAATAAACACCTCCTTTTCGGTGGTGACCAAACAATAACTACACCGCTAACAATGCCCCCCGAGTAAGCGCAATATGCCATGAAAAAAAAAAAAAAAAAACACGAAACGAAGACAAATGAAACTGTAGAGTCAGCGAATTATGCAGCGCTTTGTGCCACTTGGCTTGGCAAATTTGCGCGAGCTTCGTCACACTGGGCCCCGCTCCGCGCAGCGACAACTCGTAAGGGCGGCGTTTTGTTTTGGCCTCTGTTTTTACTAATTTGACTAAGCATTCGCTTTGAGCCGAATAGCGCCAGCACCACCGCCGCCGCCGTCTTCGCCACTGCCTCTACCGTATGGCCGCTTTGCTGCACGTTTTGACTGACAGCGCCTATTGTTCGGTTGCGACCGTGCGAACATGTCTACATTGGCGAGTTTTGAGTGGTGAGTGTCGTTGCGCTCCAATTTCGGACATTGCAATCGCTTCGCTATAATTAAGCGCGGCACATGAGACTGTCAGCCGATGGCTAAGAAAAAATAAGCGTGATCTAAAAAAAAAAAAAACAAGACTCTAGAGCTCATGGCTTTGTTGGCAATTTGAAGCATAGTGTGCCATTTTTTGGAAGAAAAGTTCTTTTTCAATCTAAAATACAAAAACCGAATAGCGAATTGCTTCAGTTTTTCTTTCAATCAAATGTCTCTGTATAAACGAGCCTTATGTTCGTGCTATTGAAGCAAATAAAAAATTTGTATCCTCCTCAAAGGTGTTACCATTGTCCCTAACACGTTTGAGCTCAGAAAATCGTATAAGTCCGTGGCTCCCAGCACTTGATCCTATTGAATCTAATATACCTGTAACTGGATTTAAAAGAAGTCACTATTTAATATCCATATCAGTTGGTTTAGAGTCGAAAAGCTCGAGGAGAGCTAAAGAGAGCCATGCAAGCACTTKATTTCGTTCAYTCAGGTTATAGGGTATTATATGTTATAGTGCCCCGATATCAATCGTTCCGACAAATGAGCAGCTTCTTGGTGAGAAAAGGATGGGGGCGAAATTTCAGATCGAGAACTCAAAAACTGAGAGCCTAGTTCCTATATATACAGACGGACAGGGCAAAATTGACCGAGTTCGTCACGCTGAGAATTGTTGGAAAATGCCAAGCCCTGGAGAGAATGTCTTGGAGCCTAAGATAAGACATAATATTCAAAGGGAACCAAAAAGTATTGGAGTAAAGTCTAGGCTATTAAGGCAAAAGTCGGTAGAAGCTATTCCCCAAGACAGTCGAGCCGGAACCGGAACGAACCCGTATTTTTCTCCGACCAACGACTGTCAACTCGGCGGCACTCTTCGAAATTATTTCTGGAAAGTTTTCTGCCGCTACAACAAGAACAGGTAAAAATCGATAGAGCTGATGTGAGGGATCAGTGAAAAGTGGGAGAATGTGTTAGGAGATTAGAACCACAGGAGGACGTATGATGTTACAATAACGATAATTAAAGGTTTAGACGACWTAATTTTGAGCAGTTAGGGACTGATAAGTCTATTCAAACTACTTCCACGTACGATTGGACTTTTTATTCTACAAATTTGAATTATTTTAGGAGAGATCTGTTTAAAAGCTCCCAGTTACTTTTTTGTTTGATGGATACAACAGTAGATACGTATGTATTTAGATTGCATTCGATGCTTCAATCCCAGTTCCAGAACTATTCAATGGACCTTACCATCCATTACTTTTTCAAAATGAGAGGAAAATAAGAGAGTAGAGTCTATAATCGGTATGAGGAAATGGAAGAGGAATCGATAATGAGAATGACTACTCCTCAGGGACCTTGGAACTGACTTCCCTCTGGTGACGCAAAGGACCAAAACTGGTCTATGCGTAGYTCATTAGCCTACCAGACTAACCTAACCTAACAGAATATACATGTCAAAAGGTTAACTGATTTTAGTTATTTAGTAGTTATTTTGACAAAGTCGTGTCTTCGGAAAAGGTCATGAATGAACTAGACTTCAAAATGACTCGAATTGACGAACACTTTTTATACATTTCGTACTTCGAGTGATAGATATATTAGGCATGTTCATAAGACCTCGAAAATATATGAATTCGGCAACGTTGATAAGACCTCGAAAAAGTCAGTTCCAAAAATTCAAAAAAAAATTTTTTTTTTTTGTTAACTAAGAAGGCAACCAAATTTTACTTCGTTTTTCACCCACACCTCTCCACTGTCACTATTGCACGATAATTTAGTACAACAGCAAACTGTTTTCCATAACAATAAGAACACCGTAAATTAAACAAACACCAAACAAAGGCGGCGAAACACCTTCGCGCACACAAGCAGCGCAACAACAACAAACAGCCAAACATTGTGCGCGTTTAAGCCAACTGGTTGGCGCAACAGTTAACAAAAACACAAAAAACACACACACACACACACTTATACAACAACAAAAATAACGAAAACAGCAACAAACGCTGCGACGGCGAATCGAAAACCGATTGGGGATGATGACTGCGCTGATGAGGTTGATTACGGCGATAGCAAGGGGGCTGGCCACATCAGGTGCTAATGTGTGTATTTAACTTTTTGGTGTAAAAAAATTAAATATAAATATGCCTTTAATTGTGCGCGCTCACACACAAACACATACACACATACGCACACCGTTTAAGCGCAATTGCGGATAATAAATAAGGCGCAGCGGCATTGACAAGAGCAGCCATATTAACACCTTTAGCAACAACAACAACAACGGCGCTAAACTATAATACTATGATGAAAGATAATAAATTATGAAGTATGCATGGAATAAATAGAAAACAACAACAGCGAAAACAAATAAGTTAAGCAACATGCAATTATCGCTGCCATTAGATGCCCGGTGGAGTTGCAAGCGCCTTGTTATTTGCGTTGTTGTTGTTGCTTTGTGTTGGAGCATTGTGCGGCGTGTGGTTTCATCTAATTGTGAAATTGTTCGAGTTTTTTCATTTCGATATTTTTTTCGTAATTATTTTCAAATAATTTACTAACTCGCTTGGCGCAATTAACGGGCGTTCACTGTTCGCACTTTTGTGTTTAACCAAACATATAACTTTTGGATACAATTTAGGAAAGCCGTTTTAACAAGCCATACTAAACTATAAATTGCAGGAGACCATCAAACGAACATACCAAAAATGTGTTAACCTCCACAATAATACCCTTCACAATTACAAATATTCCTTACAAGTACTTTGATAAGTCAGTTTGTATGGCAGCTATATGCTACAGTGGCCCGATCTGAACAATTCCTTCGGATATTATAGTGACGTATCGAATAAAAAATCTGTGCCAACTTTCGTGAAGATACCTTGTAAAGTAAAACAATTTTCCATACAGGGACGCGAAGTCGACCGGTCTGTTTGTATGAGAGCTATATGATATAGTTGTTCGATCTGTACAATTTTCTCAGATATTGCACCTTTGTCTTGGACAATAACCCATGCCAAAATTGGGGAAGATATCTCCTCAACTGAAAATCCTTTCCATACAAGTCCTTAATTCTGATCGCTCACTTCGTATAGCACCGCTCCGCTCCGATGTTGGCGGTTCCGAAAAATGAGCAAATGACTACAAAGTTTCAGTTTGATATCTCAAAAGCTGAGGGAGTAGCTCGCATCTATACAGACAGACACACGGAAGGACAAACGAAAATGGCTAAGTCGACTCAGATCGTCACGCTGATCATTTAAATATTATATGTACTTTATTCCTTTGGGAGATTATAAGCATAGTAGCATACTTAGTATACTCTTTACGCGCTAAAAATCCTTTATAAACATATAATCACAATTTCCTCACAATAACGAACTACTAAACCTGATATTAATATAAAGTTACCTTATAGTCAGCGTTCTGAAAAAGTCTATTCATCTTTAAGAGTTTTTTTGCATCTAAAAATACACGAGAGAGTGTGTGTAGTTTGCATTTCGAGAGTATTACTAGGATATCATGAACGGCATGAACGACAAAATGTCTTCGTACATTTTTGGTTCCGCTTAACAATATCAATTGTCTGAAGCATTAATGGTTTCAACGGGATGCTGGATTACTCTGGACCGGACATGAGTGAGGTTACGTTATTCTATCCAGCTTTCACGTCATAAATTCCAGTTCCAATTTAATTTAAAGTGAATAAAGTATTTGTCATACAGGACGTCAAAGCTGTTTGCGAACTTTGAGAGCGACAAGATATCTAAGTTTGATGCTCCGTAACTTACATACGTCTAGTCCTTAGAACAGCGAAGCTCGTGGATATTTAGGCCGAGTTCTAGACAGCGCTGGACAGAGACATAGGAAGTGTTTCGGCACCTTTCTCATGCTTACTTCTTTGCACTTTATGCATGTATTATCGTTACTTATGTCCATCCGGGTCGCATGTGACCTGTCAAGAGGCCAACAATCGTCCACCAATCCCTTCGCGACCGTGTCAGTAAACATTAATGATGCTTAAGCACTGCGGACTTTACATCTCGCCTTGATCCGCCTCTCGGCTATTTCGGAAACTTTATTGTATTCCTTTTTTAGTGACTTCCSTATTTCGTGTACTTGTTCAGTAGCCTGCACGGATACTTATACGGATACATATTTGGCAATCCCATCAGCTATTACGTTTCCCGGAATTGCTTTGTTGTCTGGAACCCTGTTTATATTATGCCGCTTTCTTGCAGCCTCTACGTCTACTGCCTCTCTGCTTCTAAATACATTGAAAACAAAAAGCGATGCAAGTTTATTGTCTTAATTTTTGCCTATCTATAGAAGTATGCATTTATACTTGTTATGTTATTTCGTGCGTTGTTATCTCATTGGGCTGCTTTCCCAACCGCAAAGACTTCCACGTGGAAGTTACTTCAGTATTCCGGAAGCTTAACGGCTCCTGCGTTCCAGCTCCGATCGATATATTCCGGCTCCCACGCCACTAGCCATTTGGGAAACATCTGTATAAATGTTCGAGAATCCGTTGCAAGTCCGATGCTCCAGAGCCATCCACACTGCTTTAGGATGACAAGCTCCAACCTTCCCTTCCAAATAAAGCGTGAGCTTATGTAATCAAATTTGTTTACCATCCATCATTTCCAGTAGATCGATAGACTAATATTTTCTTTTCAAAGTTCTGATTAGAAAACATTTAGGAGTTCCAAGTAATTCCTAAGGTTTTAAGGCTACAAATGAATTTTGAAGTCCCTCATATTCATGTATGATATAACTTAGGTTTGAGAGCTTCAGGTTGCTTACTTAACTACCAACACTAACTCTCTTATTATGGAGTAAATCCGCAGATTTATCAAACTAACATAGGTTCTTTTCGATCGTTTGATAGTAGCTCAAGGCGTTTCTTGGTAATGGTCGAGCAGATGTTTGGCTTGCCTGTCTAAATGCCTCAAAGTATGTCGAGAATACGAGATCTCATGGGCAACTGAAAGAAACGCAGATACTTAACATACAAGTATTACTTAAGTACAGAGTTATTTGTATTAAATTTTCTCAGCTTTTTGATAATTTTTTGTAGTTATGTGTTTCATATCAGTCAAACTCACATCATTCCCTTACAACGTTATACTTTTAATGGTGAGTTAAATAAAAATATTATCCTCGCTGGAAACGTGTTATATATTTCATAAAAACATGGTAATATTCTGCGCTAATGAAGTCTTCAAGGCACACGAAAAGGGCAGTAAAAATATAAAATGACAGTAAGAACACAAAAAACCGTTATTCGTGCTTGTGCTTTGCCGTAATTTATGGCATAATTTAGTCAACGTTTACAAAGTGCAAGCTAACACTCGCGCCGCGTCGAGTCTTCCAGACTCGTGTACATAATTTAATTAATATGCACTGTGTGCCATGGCAACAACAAAAAACAACAACAATAGTTACAATGCGCATGTTAATTGCAGTACAATGTTAATTGTGTTAAGTTTCTGTTGCTCTTTTGAAAAGCATTTTCTTTTTCCTTGTTCCTTTGCTCTTTCTGCCTTTAATTTGCTATAAATTTTACTTCCTTTTCTCTTTCTCCTTCACCTTCATTGTTTTTATTTGCCGTTTGCTTCGTATTTCATTTGTAATTGTCATGTTAATTGTAATCATAATTGGGATTGTAATGGTCGATGAATTCGTGTTCGCTTCTGGTATTTAAGTACTATTTGCATAACAACAACTGCAAATATATTGGCTTCAGTTGGAGTGTGATAATATTTGCTTGTTTCTGGCATATATTATATACATATGYATGTATGTSAATATATGTTGGTTATATCATAATTGCAGCAATATATCAGAGAACCTGCTCCGCAACCTTTATTGACTGGCATTAATTAGATATTCTTGTTGTAAGTGTAAAATATGAAGTCCCATTAAGCTATCTTCAAATGTGTTTGCAGCGGCATAATCCTCCAGCGGTTATGAAGCTACTACATTTCCGCAATCGTCTTGATAATTTGGCAGACCAGGAACAAATAATCTTCTTAAACTTTTCATACTTAACGAACCCTTACTCTGTTAACTTTAACGAGAGATCTCTTGAAGTCTCTTAGACATATTAAGTTAGGTTAATATGTCGACCCCAACAGGGATCTCACTTGTATAGCTCAGAACGCCGAGTGTTACTTCAAACCTCTATATAATATATCACAAAATTTCTACGAATTGACAAGAACCTTTAGTTTATAGCAAGGGCTGGCCTTTTCCACCTCACCTTCCTCCATATAATTTTGACAAAATGTGTTCGTCAAGAATCGCTTTGGTCAGTGCACAGTAAGAACCCCCACGATTGCGGCAATATTAACTTTGCTAAAGGCAAGTAGTTGAGAACATCTCCTGCATCCTTATGTATGTAGTCTAAAAGGATATTGCAGTCATTAGTTCCTACTAAGCGCATGTCCGGAATGCCAACAAAGAACGAGTTCGGTCTCATTCCATGTCTCGATGCTTCCGTCGAGGGTCGTCGACTAGCGCCTTCAGTGTGGGTTCAGTGCTAGAACGCAGGATATCAATAGCGATCCAACACGGTCACATTCCAATGTGAGCGGAATAAGGAAGTACCTTTGGCGAGCTCATCGGGTTCGCAGTTGCCAGCGATTTCGCTATGACTACGCACCCAAGCAAGCCTGATGAAGAAGTTGCTTGATGATATTTATCAATGATTTTTTGCTTCAACGTGATACTAATACTTAGTAGAGGACTTGATAAGTGTTCAGAAACAAAAGGGTATTCGCCACAATTAGTTTTGATTGATTCGGTATACTATAGAATGAAGCTTGGTTTTTTTCATCTGTTTTGTTTCTCATCGTATTCATGGTTCATTCTCCCTGTTTCTCACTGGTATTCCCTGGTAGCTCCCCCTATTTCTTCTACATTATCAGTGGCTCTCAGTGACTCTTCCTAGTTTTCTTGGGTACTCAGTGCCAAAAGCTCGCCTTTGTTATTCCAAACACTTAGTCTCTCTAAGTGATGTTCCTTGGATTTAACTGGTTTTTAGTTGCTCTCCCGGATTCTGGTGGCAAAGGTTCTGCTTTGCTTTCGCAGACAATCAGTGGATTTTGGTGATTCTAATTTGTTCTAACTTCTTCTTTCCGGTTCTCAGTGACTCTTCCTGGTTCTCCTACAATATCAATGGCTCTTACTGACTCCTTTTAATTCTAAATTCCAATTGCTCTCTTTGGTTTCCTGTACTCTTAGTGACTCCTTGGTTCTACTGGTTCACGCGGGTTCTCAGTTCCACCATTTAGTTCGCAGTGAAGAGCTCTGCTTGGTTTTCCCAGACTAGAAGTGGCTCTTGGTGACTGTTCCTTGTTCTAACTGGATTTCTAGGTTCTCAATTGCGCTCCCCAGTTCTCAGGGGCAATTGTTCTGCTTGGGTTTCCCAGTGTCTGCCTCTTCTCACTTGTTCTCTCTAAGTCTCAGTGACTTCTGTTCCCTCAAATTATCCTTGGCTCTTACTGACTCTTTTTAATTCTAACTAGCACTTTTAGATTCTCAGAGATGGACCAATTAGGTGTCCTTGGTTTTCTTTGACACTCACTGACTCTCCTTGTGGCGCTTCCTGGTTCTCTCATATTATTTGTGTTACTCAGTGACTCTCCTTGCTTCTAACTAGTTCTAACGGGTTCTCACCTGTCACCTGGTTATACTTGGTTCACTGTAGCTTCTGTGGTTGTCCTGGGTTCTCAGCGACAATTTAAGAACGTGTACCATTAATTTTACTAGCCCTTTATGAAGTTGAAGACAATTGAAACAAAGAAATCGGATTTTATTTATTATACTTATGAGAGCCATCCACTTAATACATTGATCATCGACTTTGTGGTTATGACATTAATCTTCTTTATATTAATTATCTCATACCTAAACACATCTGCCATAATTGTCTGAATTTTCTTTTTATTTCCATACTGGGCCAAAAGCGCCAAGTTTTCGAAAAGTTTTTAGCTTTAAGGCTTAGAAGAAGGAACTAACAGTGTAAATGTGATCCACCTAAAGACTGGTATTCAAAGAAGTAGAGAATTTTTTGTCGGCTGGCAAACATTTTTTTGTTCTCTATCTCAACTTAACAAACAATTTATCTCTATATTTAACAAACTGGTATATGTATTTTGCACAGTGACACAGCGGATATTTTTATCCTTCAAAAGGATACGCGGCTTACATTTCCCAGTTCTCTAATACTTTCCGCTTCAAAACGGAAACGCAAATATGACCGACATATTTTGACCGCCACGAAAAAATATGATCTTCGGCTAATATTTCTTAATGCCATTTGGCGTCATTTGTTCTTATCGCCGACCAAACGGCGCTGAAATCCGAAGCCATTTGACGTGGCCACAAATTGGCTCAGCCAGTGAGTCAGTAAATGTGCGCGATTTTTGCGATTATCAGCTGTCGTTTTATGTGAAATTCGTCTGCAGAATTACTAGTGCAAGAAAGGTGATCTAGAAAAAAGAAAAAGGCTACACGTCCGCCTTACAAGAATAATGGCGGTTCGTTGTGTCAAGATGACAGCATCATTAGCGAAGACGTCAATGTGGCGCATATTGCGGCACGATAATTTGTGGCAGATAAGCGTGGCATATAACGGTGCATCATTCACCTTTTTTGTGCAGGCTAACGGAGCGCGGTTTCGTATTGCCGCAAATACAGGATTACAAAGTATGAATGTAGGTGCTCTAAGTAGTGTTGTTGTGGGTTGGTGTTACTGCGTAATACTTTTTAAAGGTTTATGGTTTACAGTTTCTGGTTATGTTAAGGTCATGTAATCCTTGCGTGAAAACGAAACAGATGTTGTGGTATATGAGGTCAGATCTTGATTGTAAATATGAGCACATAACTTCCGGAGAATGTTCGAGTTGTGATATGATATAATGATTAAAGCCTAAATGCAACGTAATTTCGTTTTAAACCAGAGTCTGCTTAAATATTTAATACCAGAAGCCAGGAAATCATTACTGGCACCTAAGCAACCATTAATTAGGCGACAATTCTTACCTAACCTCGCAAATTTGATTATTTTTTATTTAAGGAAAAAATATACAAATTCTTTTTCTATTGAAACATCAGAGAAGTATCAAAGGGAAGAAGGATACCGATTCACTCACCGACTAAAATACTTGTTTTCAATAACGGAATCTTAAATTTTCTTTTGAAACACACGCAAATGATTTTTATGAGGGAAAACACATTTCATCCAAATATATCCAGAAGCTCGGTATTCTTCTCAACAATTCGATGTTCGGTGAGTTTAAAACGTTRCTCGATAAAGWTTAATGTCAAATGYAAGAAGCGCTTGCTTCAGCATTGGGATTCACCCGTCAAGCCATTTCAAAGCAACTAGCTGCGCTGGGAATGATTCAGAAAGAAGGAACTTAGGTTCCATATTTCTTTACACTAAAGGACTTTGAGCGTTGCCTTTTCACCTGTGAACAATTTTTGGACATAAGAAACTAAAGGATTTTCTTCATCGATTTGTGGATACCATTACAGCAATCCAAAGGAAACAAAGTCATGGGGACTGACCGGTCATTCTTCATTCTTCATCATTCATCATTATGCTGTATATTTGGTGAGACCAAGACCATCAATATGGGACCGTATAGACTCAATTGATGCGATTGAACCGAACGCTAGAAAGCATTCTTAATTTCGGACCACAATACTACAAGTACAATACCTTTATGATCACCAAATGGGGCCTTATGTGAGCTATGATTAGAAGAGATGCGTCTTGTATATTGAAAGTTTGAATATTGAGCCAGCTGCTCACTTCAAAGGAGGGACTAGATTGTTTCACGGCAAATAAGTCTGCTTAACCGGAACAGATCAAGAACTTTTACGTGATAGCCACTGGTTAGCAGAACGTACTGCCATTGTGAAGCATCAGAGTTGGATTCGTTTGTCAACCATTATCTAAAATTATTTCTAGAGGCGGTCGTCTCTCCACAGGCAGAATCAAACCTTCGAGCTCCAAAATAAAGCACTTTCAGGCACATATTTCAACCCGATAGTATAGAATTATGATGGTCTCAATGGTTATAGAGTGGATGACGTAGTTGGAATCGTAGTTGGAACCGTAGTTGAAACAGACCATTGTTGGCGGTTAAAGCATCAATCTGAATCCTCAATTGTCATCACTGAGATATAATGATGATGATAATAAAGTAATGCCAATGACTCCCTATTTGACTGAAGCTCCACTAAAGCAAACATGAAACGATTACAGAACCTTTAGCAGTCACTAGTTGTATTTAACCAGACGTTTGACTTATGACGTCACACGTCTTTTGTCCGTCAATCGTTTAAGACATTTATTTGTGTGCAATAATGTGGGCAAAACTAGTCATTAGTAAAGCACAGGTAAAAGGAAATATGAATTTCGCTGCTAATTGCATTGGTATTTTTTCCAGCAAAAACGTTTATTGTCTTTTGTTCTCAGCGAAAATTGAAATTTCCACTAAAGTGAACTTGAAAACTCAATAAGCTAGAAACACATTTGTGATTTTCGATTTCTTTCGCAGAGAAAAATCAAACAAATCAGCTTTTTTTTGCACACATTGCATTCGCATTGCATTTACACAAACAAACATATGGTCGTATATGTATGAGTGTGAGCGCGCTCGTCTGTCACAGGACGCAGTCAACTGCAAGGATAACTGCCACATCAAGTTCAATCTGCGGCAACGGAATGTCGAATTCTGAATAGCCGTTGGAGGCAAGTACGAGTGCATACACATATTTGTGTGAGTGTTGGTAAATACATAGTATGTATGTGTAAGTGTGCGTGTGGCTATTGTGTGTGCGAACATTTGCGTGTGCGGTGGCAGCAAACAATCGCTTGCGGAAACAACACGGCAAAATTGTTGGGAAACAAGCAAATGGACTCATTGATTCCAATTGACTGATTTCAATTGAAGTTAAGTGTCTGCCAAATGCCAAATGTAAGTGCGTACATATACAAATGCACCAGTGGTAGACAAACATAAGTGCTCCGCGTTAAAATACAAAAGTTATTTCTGAATCCCGAAATCACGAGATTTTATATAATAACATTTCGGGATACCGAAATTTTATTAAATATTTATATTTAAATATTTTATTTTATGCATTAGGAGTTGTGAAAAACGGCAGAAAACAAAAAAAATTAAGTAAGGATCCCGAAATTTCACACTTATAGTTTTCGGGATCCCGAATTTTCCTACGAGAATCTGACAAAATGTTACTATTTATTTATATTTATGACGGCAAATTGAATGGATCTCAAAATTAAAAATTATGTTAGTACCAATCCCGAAATTTCGGTACTGCCTTATAAAGTTTTGGCATTCTGATTTCTTAAAAAATGCTGAAACACGAAAATCAATTTAGTATAAAAGTCGAAATTTCGGGACAAAATGGTCTTGTGGTTTCGG
>NW_017537316.1:0-13289 GCF_001853355.1 Bactrocera latifrons
TCCATCTTTATAACGCTGTCATTCAAAAACTATTCAAGATACGACCTTCCCGATTTCAGAGAATATTTATGGCAATATAAGGTATCGAAAAAGCAAATAAAAAAACATTTTTGTTTTTGAAAGTGTCACACTGGTATAGCACCTTAAGGAAACGGATCTGGAAACTATTTGGTTAGTATTTGATCGATAGACTATCCACAACAGCGAAACAAAGCTGGCAGCATTTAGACTCTCTATTTGTATAGCTCCACATTATTGTAAGATAAATTTTTATTCAGCAAAAAAATTTGATTTCAAATCGAGAACTTAAAGTCCAACTGTTGCTTTTGAAAACTGTCTTCATGATTATTGAACTCCTTGAAAATTACTCCTTATTAACGTTGAACAAGTATTGAACTTAAAGCTCAACTACCACTCTTACAGGCCCCTTAATGTTTCTCTATGTGCAAAGCATCGTATGCGTTGCATTGTCAAGCCTCTTATTACTGTATTTTGTTTTCCATGCTTAACAGGCAATATGCGCCGACGAAGCGCTACAAAACAATGGACACATTCGAAAAACAAACAATGCTAATTTCAGTGTGAAAGAAGCAAAACTAAAGTAATAAAAAATAAATTTTTAAAGCTGTCATAAATAAAGTTGTTACTTTAGCAATAAAAAAGGAATAAAAAATGTAGACAAAAATATGAGATTTCTAAAACAATAGCGTTGAATTGGTTTACGAGTAGAAACAATGCTTAGAAACAAATTTGTGGGAAAATGTATTGCGATAAAGAGACGACAAAATGCTTTAAAAATATATGGGAAGAAAATACAAATAAAAATACTGAAATAAATGGGTTGATAACACCGTTTTTCTAAGATTTTCATCTACAAAATAGTTTGTTCGACATTCTTTCTTTGAGTTGCTTTACATAAAGTCTAGCAGCGTCTTATCGTACCACCGACGCGATAAATTCTTTATCACTCTTTTAGATTTTCACCTTACAATGGAGACCTCTTAAACAGATCCAAACGAGTTTCTTTTTTGGAAATTATACCACTCTTCACATTTTCCGATACCATTTCTGTAAGTTGGTCTTTTCCTTTAAAATAGGCTTCAATATCTTCAACTTCCAGCGAACATCCTTTATAGGTGTTCGCAAAACAAACGAGCGTTGCTCTGTTTTAAGACTTAGCTTTCTCCGTACATTTCATTTTACAGCCATCCCACATCATTTGGTGGATTAGTTTTATTGTTTAATGCTTTATTGAACATCCATTCAGTTCACTGTCTTCGGAGCTTATAATTTTTGTACGGAATGCAATAAATAACCCAAAAAAACACTTATCAAACTTGACACATCAGCCGTGTATGTTGCTCGAGTGGACTGGAACTTAGCTCTTAAAGTCCCTGGTAATGCGTCTGCTGCTAAGATTCTTCTTCGTTTTCTTTATTGGCGTAGACACCGCTTACGCGGTTATAGCCGAGTTTACAACAGCGCGCCAGTCGTTCTTCCTCTTCGCTGTTTGGAGACTCCAAGTGTGGCCAGGTCCTTCTTCACCTGATCTTTTCAACGGATTGGATGTCTTTTTCTTCCTCTGTTTCCCCCGACGGATACTGCGCCTAAAACTTTCAGAGCTGGAGCATTTGCATTCATCTTTCATATCTCTTAATTCGCTGAACTATGTCAATGTCATCATATAACTCTTACAGCTCATCGTTCCATCGAATGCAATATGCGCCGTTGCCAATGCGCAAAGAACCATATCCTTCCGGAGAACCTTTCAAAAACTAGTAACGCCGACTCTTGTTATCATTGTCCATGCCTCTGCCCTATATAGCAGGATGGGAATAATGAGTGACTTATAGAATTTGGTCCTTGTTCGTCGAGAGAGGACTTTATTTCTAAATTGCCGAAGTAGCACCTGTTTGCAAAAGTTATTCTGCGTTGGATTTCGMGGCTGACGTTGTTATTGATGTTAAYGATGGTTCYGAGGTAGACGAAATTATCTACGAGTTCGAAGTTATGACTGTYCCCAGTGACGTGRGAGYCAAGTTGAGAGTGCGACGACTGTTTGTTTGATGACCGGAGCTGCCGCTAAGGTTATTGTAATTTATTTCTTCAGTTTGGAAGGTAGGCAAAGTGAAACTTCTTCTCTTTGATATTAAATGAAACCCCCCCTAAATTATATATACGTGTTAAGTTGCCTTGTAAAAAAGAAAAAATTATCTAATAAAAGCCACACCAAAGCACCAGTTCTCTTAAAAATGTAATGGGTTCTTTAATTTTCGTATATATTTTACGAAGAAGCTGTAATACAATTGCAATCAAAGAATTTTTCGGTAGAAGTGCAATGCAGTTTAATAGTCGAAAGCAAAACGGGAAGACCAAACAGAAAAAACAACCGCTATGTGTCGAATACTAGATGCCCTGCGATGATGGCATCACAAACTCAACAGTCTGCCCTTGACTGCTGTCGACAGCGCTTAACATTGAATGAAGCAGTGAGCCATGCAAAGCAGCAGTCAAGCGGCGCAAAGCAACAATATCAGCTGCGATAAAAAAAGTTTTTAGAAAGTTGAGAGGAAAACAGCGCAATCAAATTAAACGACGTTAATGCAAATGCTTGCTCTGGTCTCTTTTATTTTTTTATTTATTTATTTATTTTTTTTTTTGTTAAGTTTTTCTCATTTGGCGTTCACATTCACTCAAGTGCTTGTGGGTTGTTGGCGCTGTGAGTTCGAATGCAGTTTCTGGGTCCCGGTTTCTTAATTCGCTATTTTCGAATACTGCAACAAGCTGTGCAACAACAAAGCTGCACATCAGATACCAAAATAAATATGTAAAATAAGCAAAGTAAATAAAATAAAATAAAAAGTTTTTGTAAGCGTGGCGCGTCAGTTGCATTTATTTTTAAAAAACTTATCGCTTAGTATATTTAAGAAGCTTGTATCTGAAATACCTTCAAAAATATTATATTTTTGCTTTTACTTCTTGACGTTTTGCGAAATTGGAAATTGTGTTATGCAGATATTGTCTATTTTATTGGGTTTTGCTGTTTCAGGCTTTGAAATTAGTTTCCAAATGCTTGAGTTGATTAAGCGAAACTTTTAAAAAGTGGATGGACGTATATTATCGAATTGTACGAATGTATATATACATATATATCGGTTAATATAAACAATTTCTTCCTCTGGCCTGCATATATAGAATTTCAAGATTTCCGTTTAAACAGTTTATTTGCCCCCTTATATATCGTTCATGTTATGAGATAAAATTACAGAATTAGACAAAATTATTATAATTAATGTTATTTAATATCAAAAATACACATACATTCATATACCGGTATGAAGTGAGCGTTAAGATACAAATTTTCCATTGTTGTGAACGTGCCTTCATATTTTTCTGTTTTGTTGGAATGACATCTGTCAAACATATTCAATTACCAACAACATCATATATTATCAATGTGTTGAAATTGTCACATTTTGTACCGAAAAGTGATGATTTATGGAAGGCATTTCTTTCTTTTTCCATTTGAAGAAAAGTGCTGCAGAGTCGCATCGTTTCAACGGTTCAGAAATCTTCGAAGTCTACCTTGGAACCAGCATTAACAGCAACAACGAAGTCCAAAGCAACTCTTGCCAAGTAAAGTTGGCTTGACGATAAAAAAACAAACTATATGGCACAGAGGCATGTACGATGACAACATCTGATGAGTCGGCCTTAGAAATTTTCGAGAAAAAGGTTCTGCGAAAGATTTATGGCCGCGGCGAATATCGCATTCGATGAAACGATGAGCTGTATGAGATATACGATGACATTGACGACAGCGGCTACAATGGCTAGGTCATGCCGTATGTATGGACTAAAATACTTCAGCTCTGAAAATATTCAATGCAATCCTCGGCGGGGGAAGCAGAGGAAGAGGAAGACCTCCACTCTTGGACTTGGCTTCGCTTGGAAACTCCAATTGGCGCCACCTTGCGAAAAGAAGAAAGGACTGGCGCGCTGTTGTATATTACAGAAGGCCTTCATAAGGTGTAAAAATTGAAAAATGATTGATACCGTCCATCTGAAAGTGCGATCAAAATCAAAATAATTTTTTTATATCCTTTTGTGCTGTAAAAAGTGAAAGGTATTCTAGTTTCGGTGCAGCTGAAGTTGACATTTTTCTTGTTGTAATTTTGTATACTTAATTCCATTATTCTTATTGTATATGTGTTTTTGTTAAAAATTATTTTTAATATTATTTATATATTTCATTTCAATATCTTCGATTTATTTTTTATATTTTATTTTGCCTTTGTTTTATTTATATACCGTTCTATTTCTATACAAATTCATTGCTCGCAATTACTCGCCTTGCCTGTGACATTTCCCTGTCTGCGATCAATCGGCTCTGAGTTACGCGCCACCATCACCGTTTACCGTTCGCACATTAATCAGTTTACCGCTGAATGAGTGTGAATTTAATTTTATTTTCGGTCAAAGTTTCGGCAATAAATTATTGGAAACCGCAAAACCGCAAAAAAAAAAAATTTATAATTTAAATCAATTAATTTTACAATTCACTCTACCTTTCTCGTTACGCTACAACGCGCCAACAGATCCACTCCCCAATTTAATGAAAAATAAGCAATAACGACAACAATACAAAGCTTTAAGATTATTACAAATCGTAGGCATTGGTGGTGATTCGAAGGCGGGTCGACAAAATCTGTGCAAAGTTCGAACACTCATACGCACTGGTGTGCCCGGGCSGCGCTTGGGGAATATCGTTGCGCTTCAACGCTTTCGCAAGCATTTATCGGTGCGCTCGTTCATATTTATATCCGCAAACGCCCGCACATTTTAATCGAGCATATTTGTTTTATGGAAGATTTGCGCATTTCAAGTGCACCGCGTTATGAAAAAAACACCAGCGCCGTTGGCAGCTAGCAAATGCATTGCACCGCAGCAGCCGTGGATAGTTGGCGTTGGTGACAATGGCGGAGGCTTTGTCGCTTCGATTGCACTTGCCGTAATTTTAGTGCGCCGCAGCATTTGAGTGGCAACAGTCGGTCGTCGGGTCGCGTACTTAACTCTGTAAAAGTGCGAAAAAAAGCGCCAGTTAATCGTKGCTAAAGTCGTTTTGTGCGATTGAGCTACCAGTTTCTCTCKCTACGCCGTTTTATTCGAATGCAGTTTTGTGGCAATTTGTTGCGAAAAGTGTTTAATGTTCGGCCATATGAACGAGTGTTCAATGCAAGAAAGTGGTTTATACCGCCGCCAAAGTCCTTGAAAAAGTGTAATTAAAGCGTGAAAAGCAAGGAAGTAATGTGGCAAAAGTGCATAAATCGAAATTATAAAAAAACTGTAAACGGTAATTGAAAGCAATTAAGAGGAAATGAGTGGCGTTTTTAGCTCATTTCAGTGTTGAGCAGTTAAAACCCATCAATTGTTAGCAGCAAGCGATTTTAAGGTAAGGTCTGATAAAATCAGAATGAGCGAAACAAAAAAAAGTTTGGCATATCTACATATATCTAGAACTTAATAAAAATATATTATTAGACTAAGTATAAAAGTTTAGTTTGTTTCAAGTGTGTCATAACAATATTCAAGGTGTAATATGTTAGCAGAATCACCGATCTCAACTGATTCAACTTCAATTGAGACTTACCACAAATTGTAGAAATTATGTCGAATAAATGTAAATAGAGGTTTGAGTACCTTTATATACGATATATGGTGGCGAAGTGAGTATAAACGTCTGGTTAATGTTAGCATTGCCTCACGGTACTCAGAAACACGTAGACCAAAGCAATGAGTTGGTCAGCGCCCAGAAATAGACATTTTACTACCAATCGTTTGTGTGAAATAGATAGATTTAACAATTTTGCTGTTATTCGAGGCACACCTTAAACCTCTGCATACTTTAAACTCGACACTTTTTTGTAAWGGAAACTCACATCGASCTGACACACGGTCCATTCCTCYCTCATTCGGGTCTTACATGGTTTGTCCGGAAAGTAATTGACTGAGTCGATTTAAAAACAATTATTGTACCAATCGTTACAATTCTATAAAAACTTTCAAGATAKGCAATCTGYGTCGATGCAGCGCTGCTAGAGCGATTTCCACGTGTTGAAGGCGTCACGGACTGCATTCTCCGGAATAGCCTTGCGAGCCGAGACGCATGCTGCTTAGGTCCCCTCTGTCATTTACAAATACTTGCATTTCGTGGGCATTTTCAGTCAAGGACACAAAAAAATCTTGGGATAATTTTTATGAGTCCATGGCTCGTCACCTGTGATTACGTTATTCAAAAATTGGGGGTCACTTTCTCACATGTTCGAATTTTCTTGGCATTTCCACTCGCTTCAGTTTGTGGTCATCAGTGAGCTTTTGGGACCATCTTCGCGCACACCTTGCGCATGTTCAAGTACTCTGTCACAATGTCATCTATGCAATTAAAACTCTTTCTGGCCCTCCAAAAAGTGCAGATGGCACCGAAAAACATACAAGTAAACTACAAGTAATCTTCTTCTCATGATACCTGAATTAAACGGCTGGTGCGATTCCGCATCGTAAACTATTGCAGGACTGATGGGAAATAAGAAATGTAAAGTCAATTTTCATACAATTGCGGTATAATCTTGCTATGAGTTAAGTAGCATCGATCGTTATAAAAATTATATGCAAAATTATAAAAAAAAAACAGCTATTGAATATTAAGTAACGGAAAGACGTAGACCGTTTATATGGTATTTGACAGTTAGTTTTGGATACGTACTTATATTTTTGTACTAATACGTAGGCTGCTTTTATATTTCGGGATTTGKCAACCTGAGTGTTGCCATCTGGCAACTCACAACTTTATCATATAATTCTACATTTTTGATGCTATGCGTTCTCTGAACGTTTTTACATATGAACGCTATTTGTCTTGTTTACAGTAACTTAAAATATTCATCTCGGGAAAAAATGAGTTAGATTACTACGACTTTCGACGTGCATTAACGCAGTAGCATCGACGAATTTAATAGTTTACTATGTTTATGATGAAACGATGATATGGTGGAAGCAGTCATGAACATTGGATTGAAGAAAAAATTTTCACATGGGATCCCACAAAATTTCTTGATCGCTCAAAAAAGTCTGCATCAATTAGTCGAGAGAGATGATAAAAAAAAATCGGTGTTTCAAAACATGTCCATTTTCGGACGAACCCGAAAGTGAACAGCAGTATATTGTATGGGTGTTTCAAGATGAACCAAATCCAATTGAACAAGTCGCAATCATCACATTAAAAAAAAAAGCAGAACATTAAATTCTGAGACATATACATTTGTTTGCAAATTGTCTTTCAAGAAATCAGGAAAACCAACCACCGAAGTCGCATAATCATCACCACCGTGCTCTAAAACATCGACTGAAACAATTGCATTTTATTTCATTTTTGAGCACCTAAAACATCGAATCGATTGATCATCTTCCTCATAGTCCTGATTTGGCATCAACTCACTTCCTTTTATTGCCTTTTTATATTTTTGCTATCTTTTTTAGTTAAAAAGTTATACTCATTTATTTTTAAAAATAAGCTGTGAGCCACTTTATATATTTACCATTACAATATTCGATAATTGTAGAGGATATGGACAAAAAACACTTGTGTTTGCAGAAATGCTTTCACCCAGATTGGTTGATTCATCTCTGGTGGTGATATGAGAGCCACTTAGAGGACAAACTATGTCCACTTTTCACTTGATCACAAAATTGCGAGTTAAAATTGGAAACCGATATGTAGTACTCTTCTGATTCCATGTAAATAATTTCCTCAAATAATGAACGTATCGAGTCACTGAACTATACCATACATATTTACGGCCTAGAGATGCTCCTTTGTTTTGAAAATAATTCTCCCTTGTTGTATTAAAGGTACATTGTATAATTGCRTACCCAGAGCATACATATACAAACAAGTTACTATATAATATTTTGCTTTTGTTTATTTAGTCCTCTTTTTTACACTTTGAATTTACACTGTTGGTAGTCAATGACAAGAAGTTATTTACACTTTTCATTAGCACCACAACAAAGATATTGTGACACATACAATAGATGTAAATATACGAGGTGTGTTCAAAAAGTATCGCGAATTTTGTGTTTTTTCAAAAATTATTTATTTATTCATGAATATCTATTTTGTCCCCTACAAAGTAATCCCCATGAGATACTCGTATTAGACACTTGTGCCAACGGTTTTTCCAATCTTTGAAGCACTTCAAAAAATCATTTTTTTTTATCTTCAGCTCCTCCTTCGATGCCGTCTTTATCTCGCCAAGAGAAGTGTAACGTCGTTCTTTCATGGGCCTCGTCAGTTTAGGGAACAAGAAAAAGTCACAGGGGBYCAGATCTGGGGAATACGGTGGCTGCGGCATCATTAGTGTGTTGTTTTTGGCCAAAAAGTCGCGCACAAGCAACGATGTGTGAGCAGGGGCGTTATCGTGGTGCAAAAGCCAATTTTTGTCACATCTTCTCGGCCTTCTGAGAACATTTTGTACCACCGATAAACATTGCTTCGGTCCAAGGTAGCTTCTCCGTATGCCAYAGCCAACATTCGGAATGCATCCGCGCACTTAATTTCGTTTTTCAYWYRAAATTTGATACAGATTCTTTGATCCATTTTTTTGAATAGGTAAAAATCGAAGACGATCCAAAACACATGCAAGCAAAGCGCAGCTGTCAACAATTAGATGAACATTCAAAATGGCCGAGCTTGTCGGCATAAGTGAGAGAAATGAGTACTAACATAACGCCACAAAAAATTCRAAATTCGCGAAACTYTTTGAACACACCTCGTATACGTATCTTACGGTTAGCCAACATGAAGAGCGAGTGATCGGTAGGTGTTGAATGAAGACGTCACTAACACACATACAACTACACACACAAATCACTTGAGTTCTGTTTACACAATGCCGTTACCGTGAAAATGTATACAAAGTGACATGTGAACGTAGATGTGTGGTTGATTGGTTGACGTGGCCACTGGGTCGATAGCACAGTAGACGGYTGATGAATTTGTGGCGTGAGCTCTTTGCTTCGGTGCACCATGTCTCTCAAGCAGCGCTGCTGACCAGAGAACTGCAAGTAGCAAATAATTTTTGCATTATCAGCCAAATTATTTGTATAAATTCAGTATTAGATTTCATATAAATCAACTCATGCTAAACATAAAAAATAGTATTACTCTTGGTGGTTCTATCACAATGATCATATGAATTTCGATTCATATGGCGCTGGCCATGACAGTGACTTTCCTACTATGCCAATTGCTCTTTGTATTATTGTTTTGTTCTTTTTTTAGTAGAGAAAAAGAGGAAATGTCATAGAATATAACAGCATGATGCAATGTTTTGGCAGAGAAGTGCGTGCTCGGCGCTTAGCACTGTGTACATACATACATGTATGTAGACAGGCAGCTGCAATCGATGGGTCGTGCGAAGGACGTGCGCGTAAAATAAATTTACTAATGGCAATATAAATCTTGTGCAATTTAAAGCTACATGTGCACACAGAGAATCACACTTACATTGCTTGTGGWTGAAAGGCAAGTCAGCAGACCGCAAAGTGTATCAAATGAATTAAACTAAATTAGCTTTAACTTTTCTTAATAGAAGCAATTTACTTGGCCTGCGTCTATTCACATTTGCAAATTGCATTTAACTGTAAAATATTCGTTTTCTCTACTAGTTTGTATATTGTAGTGATGTGGTAGATTTGACATGTATTGACGKCACTTAGCCGGGGGCGTATGAGTGATATTTATCGCTTCATTTGTCTGCACTGAAAAGTAAACAAATTAATTAATTAATTTAAAATTAAGTATAGAAAAAGGTATTTAGACAGAGTTAGAGAAATTAAGCAATAAAACTTATTAATTATAAAAATTAAAAACCAAAAAATAAATCAACAACTATTAATTAAAGAAATTAAAAGCAAACAAGTAAGAAAGAGCTAAGTTCGGTAGCAACTAAAGATTCTATACACTTTCCACATGCAAGAATCAAAGTCACGAAAAAGTTACAAATTTCAGTATTTTTTTTTTTTGCTATTAAATCGTGTTATTTTACAAAAGTAGTAATATGGCATTATTATAAAATGTGTTGACTTGAAGTCACGAAAATTTCAAAAAAACAAAAAAAAAAATCTTTTCCAAAGTTATAGTTGTTTGTGCTGACCCTGTTGCAAAAACAAGGTACTTGCAATGACAACCATAAGTCCTTGGAGATTCATCTAAAATCAATCGGACAAAAAAATTAGTTTTATAAGTAGATAATGCTGGACCTGACCGAAGGATTTTTTTTTCTAAATTTTTGGGAAAAAATCAGCAGTTAATTGGTCTTAAAAATTTTTGGAAAAAAACCCTTCGATCAGGCCCGAGTTTATTATGTATTCTAAAAGCTGTATAAATTTCATTAAAATCTACTGAGCGGTTTTCGAGTTACAGTTGTCACCACTTCAAAAAACATAGTTTTGAGGAAAACGCATTTAAGGGGGTATTCTACTCTAGAAATCAAATTTTGGGCAGTTTTTTGAATTTTATTAAAAAAAAAACCAAAAATATTTTTACTATACATTTTTATGGTGTTTTTACTGATATCTTAAGAATACAGAAAATAAAATTTACCAAAAAATATTAAAAATTATAATAATAAGGGGGGGGAGAGACAGGTGTAAAAAAAAATGGCGCATCCTGGTGACATTGATCCTGTATTAATAAGTAAGGATGCTGTTATAGTCCCTATTTTAGGGAACACCAAAAAACTTTTTTTTGAAAAATGGCGACTGCCTGAAAATAAAAATCATTTTTTAGCTTTTTTTGAAATTCCTGAATTTTTTTTAAAATGTTAAAAACAAAGGATTAAGGATTATATGAAGATAAAGGATTATAAAAAGAAGGTTCACACATAATTTCAAGTAAATCCGTTGCATAGAAATTGAGATTATGCCGGTACAATGAGGAAAAAAGTAGTTTCGAGAAAAACGAGTTTAAAAAAGTGAGTCTACCTACCTACCGGGTTAGGTACTGCGTCACTAAAATAACTGTAGCTCTTAAAATAATTTTAATTTTTAAAAATCCTTAGGAGGATATGTTCTTAAGGGTCTAAACTTTAAATATATGAAAAAAAATCGAATTTTTCAAAATTCTAGAGTAGACTACACCTTAAACTATCACACTAGCGCTTTGAAGTGCCCGAGCTCTCTTTGTTATTTGTCGAATAACTCAAAAACTAATTATCGGATCAACGTAAAATTTTCAGAGAATATTTTTAAGACATTATATTTAACGAAAATGCAAAAAACGAAAAATTAATTTTTTTAAAATTCTACCTCACCCCTCACCTCTTAAGAAGTAAAACGTCAACCGGAGAAGCGGAATCTAAGCAATTTTATATGTACACATACTCACCGAAATGGGACTGCTAGTGCTAATTGAGTCCGAAAGACAACAGGGCTGCATTCTTACCTACCTACACTCGTGGCCACAAAAGGCTTACCACTCAAAATTTTCAAGTTTTGTGCATATTTGACAACACTTTATAGCGGTACTTTTGCGTTATATAATTTTTTTGTTTAAAAGTAAGTTAATGATGAATGGTTTAATTATTTATCATATATATTAAAAATTAAATACAAAAAACATTCAGCCATAGGCAAAATCATTTGAAAGTAATGAGTTTTACAAAATGAATTTAATTTCATTTGCACTAAATTGAAAGTGTGGTTTACCTTTTTTTTTTTCTTAAAACACGAAGGTTGGTCGCGTTATTACTTTAAAAATAAAAAAATCGGCCGCTTTTGCTTAATCACAGAAAAGCTAGTTTGTATTATAATTAGATAATATAATTAAATCTACTACTGCCTACTAAAAACATCAAAAAAAAAAATTGAAAAATATCACGAAACAACGAAAAAGTCCAAAAAACAATCGTGGCCACGAGGCGTTTTGTCGCTGCATAGTTAGTCAGAGTGTAAAAGTGGGACAATACCGAAGAGAAATATCTATATTCATGTAACTCATACACTGACCGACAAATTCGGCAAAAGATTTGTTAGAAACCCGAAAATCATTATACGTAGTGTATGGGAATTGGGGTAGTGTCGAGCTGATTTTATCTTTAACTATTATCATGCCACATACTAAAAAATATTCATTAAGGGACCTCACATAACAATCACCAATCATATGGAGGAAAATCAGCCGGATGTTCGAAAATCCTGTTAATAGTTATATGGGGGCTAGGTCATGTTTTTGGCCAATCGTACCAATTTTCTGCACAAAGATACACTGTTATGAGTAAAACACGTCCTATAATTTCCATTGAGATAACTCAAATATTGGTCTATTTATCCAGTATAAAGTCACTTGGAAAATCTTTATATTAGGTATGTGTGGGCTCAGGGAATAATTGACCCGATTAAAAGCATTTTTGATACACAATGTTACTATTAACAGGAAAGGATTCTCTTTAAATTTTAAAAGTCAACTATAGAAGCTGGGGTCCATATATTTGGTACTTAGGGGCGTGAACAGTTTTGGTTGGATTTGAGCAATTTTTGGTTATAAGGTGGCATAGTACTTTAAAGGAATTAYTAGTACAAAGTTGTATCTTGTTATATTAATTGCTTCTTGACTTYTGTACTGGAAAGTGAAAGAATCAAATGAAATTTCAAATTATGTYGTATGGGAGCTAAGCGTGGCTGTAGTCCGATTTCGTAGACTTTAGACTTAGTATTTTCGTGCAGAAATTGCAAAATGGATAAATTGCTTTGAAATAAAATTTTTTTTCTATTTTCAACTTCCCAGTGGCCAACGACCACGAAAAGTTAAGTATCAACATAACTGGTGCATGCCTCTTACAGCGGGTCGATTTATAGAGACACAATAAAAAGGAAAAATCGTGTATACGGTATATTCTACATATCATTTTTAACAACTTTGTCTATGAGACTATGTTTTCTTGCCAGCGAGTTTTACGATAGTCGCGTAGGCAAAGTTGTTCAAAATTATCCGTAGAACATCTTTCGCATATTTTTTATAGAAAAAAATCAACCAGCTCTAATAATAACATCGAAAAGTCTTGCGGTATTTTTATTAAATTTTCAATTGTTCATAAAATTTTTTTTGATGACTCATGCCCAGGTCTTGACAGATGCTACGGCTGCTACTATGCCGGTCTCTTTCGACCAATTCAGCGATTTTATCGCAATTTCCGACGACAGGTCTTCCGGAGCGTGGCGCATCTTCGACC
>NW_017537316.1:13589-19880 GCF_001853355.1 Bactrocera latifrons
AACTAGCGAAAATTCCGCAAGACTTTTTTGACAACCTAATATTGAACATTACTCATGCGACCAGCTGGCGCGATGGGACGGCAATCGTGACAAAAATTTATGCAGAAAAAAATCGCAGGCTACACAATTGAAATACTCATAATTTCGAGTGAACCAAATGCAAAATGTACAAAACMATATATGTATGTAAATACAAAAAATATATATTTATATGTTTGTACATATGTATATACTACTAAACATACTTATATAGCATTATGACTCTTTGGTACTTGTAAGGGAGTGCTACAGTTGACAACTGGTTCGCACRCTTTTGAAACGTCATAAGTTCAGCAGTCGGCAAGGTGTGAGTGCTGTTGAGTGTTCGATTGACACGTGTCGACGTCTAACTGCGCAACTACATACTGTGACTGGATATTTGATTTTCCTTATTCATTTGCTGAAGCAAAATGCTTCTTCATTCATATGTATATATGTATGTATTTATTAAGGTGGGTCAATAAAAAAGTAGATACTTAGACACCTCCACGACTATTCATTCCAAGTACGAAATATTAATTGTAACGTTAGGTCCTTCACCATACAGTTTTTATTATTATCAGTTAGAAAAAGTCTTATCTCGCTTCCATATACTTGAAAAAAAAAAAAATCTTGTTTCTTACATTTTATAGGAATTTGAATGCTCTATAAAATGGTCTCTTACGCTTTTTTCGGAAACCTGAGTGTTTACAAAATATTAACGATTCAAGTTTGACTATTTTAAGGCAATTTTTTTCTTATTACTTTTGTAACTGAAAAATATCATTTTAATTTTCTCTAATTTTTTATTTTAAGTTTGTTTTTTTACTTAATATAATTTTTAATRGTGTCTAGAAACCTACCATTTTTCAGAGTGATCCATCCTTATATATATGTACATAAATACTTGCATACTATAATATTTACATAAATACTTTTATATGGAAAATCTTATAAGTATGCATACAGATCATTAAGTGGCATTTGCTTTCGAACGCGGTATGTATCAAAAATCATATACTATACATACATACAAAATTCAACAATGAGACACATAATAAGTATTATGGATATGGTTAAATGGATATATTCGCACACGTTTTTCAATGTTTTTTTGTTTATTTTGTTTATTTTGTTTATTTTTTTTTTATTATATATTGCAAACTTTAACTACCATTTGTTAACAAAAATTTACTAACTGTTTATAAACAAAACATAAAGACAAAGAACAATTGGCGCGTGCCCTTGTTTATTTATGGTATGGCCGCCTGTTGTCTGTTTTTTGTTTTGCTCATCGGAAACGCTTTGCTTTGCTTCGCTAATTGTACACAAAACTGATTAATTTGACAATGTTGCGAGCACATRCACATACTTATGAGTACTTAAATGCTTATGAATAAATAATTATTACATTAAGTACATATGAAAAGCTCGGCTCTCAGAAAGTTAGCTGTGGTGTTAATGCAACTTAAAACGACAAATATACGATTTTCCATCCATATATCTTGATTTTTATAGCCCTTCCATCCTTCTTGTATATACTAACCTATATAATAATTACTTTATTTTCTATTTGGAAATGGCACGAAAACGGAATTCGCTTTATTTAATTTTTTATGAAACCTCAATAAGTCTGATTAGCCACATTAAATTATTATTGTGTACATACATATGTATGCACATGAATATAGCGACTTGCATGCCTTTATTGAGTGTTAGAAGCTAAAAGGCACCCATTCAATTAGTCGCGTGTCAGAACAGACTCGCCACCGCCATAGTGATAACGAAACTGACAACTTGATTTACAAGCCATACAAACATACATATATGTATGTACAAATGTAACGAATATTTTKTGTATAGAGTACTTATCTCTCATATTGATGAATCCACATGTTTATTTCTACAAAAAATATTTATTGAACRTGATTTTTATACTCTTGCAAAATGTTGCTACAGCAYATACTAGTTTTGTTCACCTAACAAGAGGTAAATATGGATTTATATATAAGAATATATGGTAAATGATCTGTCTGTCCGTCCKTTCAAGCGATAACTTGAATAAAAATTAAAAGATATTTTGATGAAACTTGGTTCGAGGGTTTCTTAGCAGGCAAATAGGGTTGGTATTGCAGATGGGTGGAGTTAATCGAAAACGTATAAAGTATCATATCTATAACTAAATATTCCAGTGACATTGGATAGGTTAGCTTAAGCTGGTAGGCCGATAAGCCACGAATGGACCAGTTTTGGTTCTTTGCAATATCAGAAGTAGTTCAGCTGCTAGATCCTAAAGGAGGTCTCATCCTGCGGCCTGACTATCGATACCTCCTCCAGTGTATSATARCAAATGCATATATCGTAGTCTTGCCAATGCTGGAAAAGTGCACAAGAGATGCCACATTTAGGTGAAAACCGATATCTAGAGACCTATTCAACCGATTTCAACCAAATTCGGTATTTAATTTTATTTTGAGATTCCTGTATCATCCTGCGATAATGGATGAAATAAGATACAAAGAATATAACAATGCATTCGAAAAATTTTTTGCAGGAATTGTACCTATGAGATGTTTCACATTATGATCAAAAATTGTGCAAGTCGGCCCAAAACTATTCAAGCTCTCAGATACCAGTTCCTATATCGAGTTTTTACCGAAAATATTGTTCAACCTGTCATATGAAATATTAAAATTCAATTCCTTTGATCCTTGCAAGTATACAGTGTATAGAATGTTCGGTTATACCCGAACTTAGTCACTCCTTACTTTTTGTCTACTTCGTTTAATAATTATTATTGTGTTTTCTGATTGTTTAAAATGATTTTTCATTTTTGTTTTCTTTTTAAGCCAGCTGTTTTCATATTTAAAACGGAAAATTTGCGCATTAAGTAATTTCTAGCTGTGAAAGTTTGTTTAGTCAGTTGTGCSCATTAGCCCATACGTAGAATACGTAATATGATTTAGCATTTCTTCCAAATGTAAAGCCATTGAGCGTAGATGAAATACTTGTTTCTTTCGAATAAACAAGTATACAATGTTTTTTGCCAAAAGTTTTCGTTTTAAGTTTTTTTTTTCTCATAATCGAAAAATTTCCACATATGTTTTTATACTTGTATAGTGGTTGGCACATGAGAAGAAATTATGAAAGTAAGAAGCTATAATATTCCATAGCGCTGATTCGGTAAACCATAGGAAAAACCTTTACAAAAAAGATTCCGAAAAAATCTAGACTGAGAAAACAACTTTTTGAAGCTCTGCATAGAATATAGCACGGGTGTTAATTGATCAATTAGCCGGTCTTTTTCTCGAATAATGCGCTAATTTAGATCGATTTACTATACAAAATAAAAACATTATTGTACTACATTAATTCTTAATCGAATTAAAATTGAGCTGAAACTGGATATCAACTGTGCGGATTGTTGTCCATAAAGTAAATTTTTCCGTGTTTAACTCTACCGGTTGTTGTCCATACTGCAAATTTGGTTGTGTGCATAGATAATATAGCAATCAGCTGATGAATTTTAATCATTAGTAAAAATACAAAATGAAGAATACAACAAGTATAAAAACTGATAGTTAATCGATAGCAGCCTGTGTGAAAGTCAGAATCTAGTTTCGAAGTGCGAAAAGGCCATAAGAAAGCAAAACGCGTAACTATTACACAGCTTCTCAGGGTATCGGGGTACGACTACGGGTATATTTGAAACGTTGTACAGTCTTCGATGCAGCTGAAACTATGAAAGATGTGATRCATTCCGAGGTTCCSTACTTTTATAATCCTTGACRTATAGTTTTTGAAGATTTAATCTTTCAAACGTTGGCCGCGGCTAAGTCTCAGACGGTACATTCTTTGAGTTCAATTTTCGATGACTCGTTCGACAAGTAACCGGCAAATAATACGCGTGATGTTTTTCTCCAAAGCCTGAATCGAAGCGGAGTTGTCGGCATAGACTTTATYCCCACAGGAAAAAGTCTAACGCTGTGATATCAGACGAACTGGCCAATCGACCGACCCCAAAAGTGAAATTATCTTCTCACCGAAGGTTTCTCTCAACAAATCTATTGATACCGGTCGAATATTATGCAATTTTGAATTTTCAGTCTCATGAAGGGTGATGGTGTTGCGAAATAGGCCGATTGTGTTGAACGTAAGTTTCCCGCAAGTGGGAAGTGGGTTGGGAGKGGCCAGAAACGATTCTTTTACATATGGCTCAAGCAGCTCACAACTTCCGCACATGGAATGGGAATGTCCGGTCCCATAATTGTTAAGGTGCCGCTGCCTAGCTGGTTGATTTCTTCGTTTGAGTGAAGGCTGACATCACCGCTGCCCAAGATATGCGATGGACGGGACAAGGACTGAGACGAGTTGGTTTCTGTGGCATTTACTACRGTGGCCATATAACGGAGCGCAAGTTTGGTGTGRGATTTATAGTTCGAGAGAGTCTCCGTCGCAGAGTACTATCATTCACTCCGGTGAATGAAGGTCAAACCACAATCCGCATCAAAGCGAGGTTCTTCAACATATCGATGATTTGTGCTCACACCCCGACGGAAGAGAAAGACGATGTGACCAAAGATGCCTTTTATGAGTGCTTGGAACGCACTTATGAGAGCTGCCCCCGCCCCGATGTCAAAATCGTGCTTGGTGACTGTAACGCCAGTGTGGGCAAAGAAGGTATCTTTGGCAAGGGGATCAGTAAATTCAGCTTCCACGAGGAAACATCCCCAAATGKGTTGAGGCTGATCGACTTCGCCGGGGCCCAAAATATGGTTATCTGTAGTACAAAATTCCAGCATAARAACACTCATCAAGCCACCTGGCTGTATCCGGATCGATAAACAACCAGATCGATCATGTTGTGATAGACTGCGGCTAACTGAAGGTTTCAAGACCGCAGCATACTCTTGTAGAACCCCTAAAGGTGATCTAGTGACCGATGCGCAGAGCATACTTAAATTATGGAGGGAACACTTCTCCAGCCTGCTCAATGGCAGTGAACGCACAACGCAAGGAGAAGGCGAACCCGATTCCCCAATCAATGACGATGGAGCAGACGTTCCATTGCCCGACCATGAAGAAGTTCGAATAGCAATTACCCGCCTGAAGACCAACAAAGCAGGGGGGCCGATGGATATGGCAATTCAAACACGGCGGCGAAGAACTGACAAGGAGCATGGATCAGCTTCTTTGCAAAATATGGTCGGACGAAAGGAGTGTGCTCTGCCCAATCCACAAAAAGGGAGACAACACAATCTGCGCCAACTACCATGGGATAAGCTTCTTTAACATCGCGTATAAGGTTCTATCGAGCGTATTGTGTGAAAGATTAAAGCACACCGCCAACAAACTGATTGGACCTTATCAGAGCGACTCTAGACCTGGCAAATCAACAACCAACCAGATATTTACCATGCGCCAAATCTTAATAAAGACCCGTGAAAGGAGAATCGGCACACACCACCTCTTCGTCGATTTCAAAGCAGCTCTCGACAGCAAGAAAAGGAGCTGCCTTTAAGCCGCGATGTCTGAATTTGATATCTCTGCAAAACTTGTACGGCTGTGTAAGCTGACGTTGACCAGCACCAAAAGCTCCGCCAGAATCGGGAAGGATTCCCTATCGTGCGACTTCTTCAACCTGCTTGTGGAGAAAATAATTTGAGCTGCAGAACTTAATCGAGCAGGTACAATCTTTTATAAGAGTGCACAGCTGCTGGCGTATGCCGATGAGGTTGATATCTTCGGCCTCAACACCACGTTGTTAGTTCTGCTTCCTCCAGACTGGCAAAGGAAGCAAAACAAATGGGTCTGGCAGTGAACGAGGGGAAGACGAAAACTCTCCTATCATCAAACAAACAGTCGCCWCTTGGCACTCACGTCAATGTTGACAGTCATAACTTTGAAGTTGTAAATAGTTTCTTATATTTGGGAACCAGTGTAAACACTACCAATAATGTCCGCCTGGAAATCCAACGCAGGATTACTCTTGCCAACAGGTGCTACKTCGGACTGAGTAGGTAATTGAGAAGCAAAGTCCTCTCTCGACGAACAAAAAYCAAACTCTATAAGTCACTTATAATTCCCGTCCTGCTATATGGTGCMGAGGYTTGGTCGATGAATTAAAAGACAGCGKCTACACTGACTAGGTCATGTTGTCCGAATAGACGAAAACACTCCAGCTCTGAAAGTATTCGATGCTGTACCCGGCGGGGGAAGCAGAGGAAGACCTCCACTACGTTGGAGGACCAGGTGGAGAAGGACCTGGTTACG
>NW_017537316.1:19975-21584 GCF_001853355.1 Bactrocera latifrons
CTTTGAACAAAATATTAAAATTTCATTGAAGTGCAAGGCCACAACGAAATTGTGTACATGCAAAATGGACAACTGCGTTGTTTTGTGTACATGCCGGCCATTGTTATGTTGCTGCGCTCTCACAAACGTTCTTGTAGTAGGATTCACAACGCCATTTTCAGTTCACTGTCGTGCTGCTGCAGTCTGTCGCTAGCATTGTGTTCCACAYATAAGACGCAAATTTTTCAAAACATAATGAACATTATACAAATATTRGCTTTAATTCATAAAGCAACACTAATCGATAAACAGCATATATAAATGCTTAAGTGATTTGCATGACAGCTTGTCTAGCTAGCAGGGTCACAGAATTCTCAAGTAATATTCGTAAATATGAACGTAGTCATACACAAATCAGCTTACAAGCGTTTCTAACCTTTAACTCATAAATAACAGTAAAGTAAAATTGGCTCAAAGCTTTGCTACAGCGCTTACTTGTCGCCTGCGTGTCTTCCTAGTCAGCATGCAACACTCTACATTAACCCTTCGACTTTGACATTTATTATTTTTTGCTTTCAACATATTCTTGGCGCACAATTTTCACATACGAAGAGAATTTTTCTATACATTTTACTGTTATAATTTCATATTTTTTATCGGCTTTTTGTTTTGGAATTGTTTCTGTTTGTGCTGCTCGATAATCACCTCTCATAACGCAATTTCATGGCCAGTCTAGAGTGTCGTTCTCATCGCCGCGGCATTGTTTCTGAATTTCTTATAAATATGTACGTACATATTTCTTTTCACATATCGTAGATTTATAATAAGTAAACTTGACATGTCTATGACTAACACAGCTATTTTCACTTCTTCGAATAGTAATAATTTCCTTCTCCACATTCTCATTGAGCGCCACAAAAGTTCATTGCCGGCCGACACGTCTTTGGAATATTATGAATTTTTCCAGTTTTTTTTATGCAAGGCTAAGGTCAACGAGCRTTTGAAAATAAAATTAAATAACATTTCACCGCTTATGCAACTTGATATTATTAAAAAAAAARAAAAATTTACGAAAAATTCTTTACAATTTTGCCACGAGGATAATTTTGAAAAAAAAAACTTGAACTTTGAAAAATTCTTTCAACGTTAGGAAGCTACAATTTCTCTCTTAAAGACAGACCATATTATATTTTTAAAAAAGTGCCGCCCCTGTGTAAGCCCATTATTTATACTGTAGTGTAAATATTTTGAAAATTACTTCATGTTAAAGACTGATTCAGTACCTTTACATAACTTCGTACAAAGTTCATCAATCGTCGCTGGCAGAGACTATAGATTTGACGTAGCCCCACAGGACTGAGGCGCCCGATTGATTGGGCCATTTGTGAGATAACACCTTCACCAAATTTGGCTTGTGGCGCCGCCYTTTTGGAACCACAAATTCTCCAAGTCCATATCATCCGTTTCGGTTATTATTGAGCGGTASCGATTCCCATTCACAGTAACGTAACCGCACCAAACTGTAAATTTTTCGAGGTGCAATGGTAGGTCATGGAGTACGTGTGGATTGCTGCCAGACCAATAACGCATATGGTATTTTGCTTATTGTCGAAGTCATTTAGCCAGAAAT
>NW_017537316.1:21877-24925 GCF_001853355.1 Bactrocera latifrons
GATTCATATTTTTCCATTAGACGTTCAATTGTTGATCTSACAGGAAGATTGGACSTCTCTKAAAGTTGAGGCAACTGATTACGAATTTCGAAAAATTTGGACCGGAAAAAAATAAGGCTCTTCCTATCGGACTACTTTTGTAGCTCTCTATTGAAAAACCCATTATTTGCAATTTGTGAGATCATAAAATATTCATTTACACTCGAACTTAGTCCTTCGTTATGAGTTGTTTTGTATTTATTCTGTATTYCGTCATTTTTTTTACTTGAATCGAATACATAGCCATTATCAACTGGACAATCTCATTCGGACTCGGTTAAAACTGTATCAAATAGCAGCACAAAAATTATTGCTTAACAGGTAGTATTACTAATATGTATGCGACCAAAAATAGCATTCGTTAATGCCCTTAGCCAACCACCTTTAACTAATACTAACTAATGTAATACAAATAGTTGAATTGAGGTAAGTAGAACCGAGCACTTCAGATAGCAAGCTTTTAAGCATTTAGTGGTAGTTGTTGTCACTACTTGTCTACGCTAGTGCAAATGCAACCATGTCCTTGAGGTTATGAATAAACCTAAACATGTCTGCTATGAATGATTTAGTATTACGTCTACACCTACTATCTAGCATAGGYGAGAGTGCGTTGGCAAATTTATATGTACATATGTGCTTTTGTGAAATATCACATTACTTACATCCTGCTTTTGCAAATAACTCAGGTTTGTGTATCTACCGACTATGTAAATACGTGTGTCTGCGGGCGTAAGCCTAAATTTGCCCACATATTTGCTTGCTATGCTTACACATGAATAATGTTGCTCATACGCCCTGAATACATACCGCTGTCTGTTCTGTTTTCTATTCATTTTCGGCCTGTTTGTTACTTCGTTAGTGCAGCGTGCCTGTAATTAAGGCGACAAGTGCGGGACGTAGAGTATTTTTTGTTTTCAATTTTGCGAAGATCCGTGCTGCTGAATGACGAATTATATGCTGCAAGTGGATTATCCGCCCTTGATACATAAATATCATGTCGGTTATGTAATTTTCAAATGCAGGTGTATACATTTTTGTATTTGTACATATATACCAACAAGGTATTTATAAACAGAAAACAATATACATATAATGAATTGTTAGAGAGTTTCAGCTCGTTATTCCGCCTGTGAGGGTGGTTTCATACACTGAAATTAATTTTTGGCATTTTATCACTTACCAAGAAGATAAAGATAGGATGTTATTGATTCTTAGACACTTGGCTTTTTGAATATACATTTTAGCATACTACAATCAACATATTAAATTTAAACCACTCTTTTCTTTAATATCACAGAGTTGGTATTTTATATATTTTTATTAAGTTGCCACGAAGTTTATAATACCCAAAAGGAACCGTGGCAACGCCTTTAAGGTATAGTTACATATAAATGAATAACATGACACGCTGAGTCGATTTATCCGTTCTATCCGTTCGTCGTTATATACGCGAACTAGTCCCTCAGTTTTTGAGATAACGATCTGAAGTTTGGCAAACTCGTTTTCAACTTCRAGAGTTACTATAGTTACGACAAAAAGTTAGGAATTGAAGGCTTCTGCTTAAATAATAACCATCGGATATTCACTATTGAAATAAGCTTTATGGTTTTATGGACATCCTTTAGTCTTGTACTCGCAGCAAAGTTTCGAAATTTTTCATCTATTTGAAAATTATTTCGGCTGAAAACAGGCTTATTATGTTGTTTATTTAAGGGGTTAGGTGGGTTTCAGAGGTACAAAAAAAAGGTATTTTTACAATTTGTTTTTATAAGCAATCAAATATTTGAAAAATATAATATGTTACATCAAAGGTACATATTTGAACAATATCTCCTGAAGTTTCGATACGAAAATGTTTAAAATTCAGTCGTTGAGACTTCATTTCCCTGGGTRTCTCACAAAAAAGTGCTCTCGCCGTGAACAACATAACTTATTACTGGTTCATATAAAAATAAAAACTAAGCATATTCCGTTAGTACATATCTAAATCTCGTTTTTGAAATAAAAAAATATTTAAATTTTCCTCTTCCAAAAAAAAAAATAAGTTGTAATGAAACAAGAAAAATTCTTCGTAACTATATAATGTTATTTTAAAAACGTGTACACAATACCAACTATATAGTTCGGTCCATAACTTTTCGAGAAATCGTGTCCACCTTTGAAGTCGGTTTCGAGTAAAAAAACACGTTTAAATACGGGCCACTTAGCGCAGCGAGCCTCGAGCGCACAAGTTCTCAATGCTGTATCTCCGAAATTATTACTCAGATCAACTTTAAAAAWCAGAACAATATTCTAGAGGTAGAGTTTAATAAAGCAAACAAAAAAAATCGATTTTTTGAAACCCCTAACCCCTTAAGGAATCCTTGAGTCGATTATGCCGCTATCCCTGAATTTGGTATACACACAAAACTAATACGGCTGAGTAAACTGACGTTGAGCAACACCAAAAGCTCCACCAAGATCGGGGAGAACCTCTCAGAGGCGTTCGATACCAAACGAGGTTTCAGACAAKRCRGCTCTCTATCATGCGACTTCTTCAATCTGCTCTTGGAGAAAATAATTCGAGCTGTAGATCTGAATAGGGAAGGTACAATCTTCTCTAAGAATATACAGTTACTGGCGTATCTCGATACTATTGATGAGACAGACTGGATAAGGAAATGAAAAACAGTCATCGCCCTCGTGACTTGGCTCACTGTCCGCTGTAATAACTTCGAAGTCGTAGATAACTCCGTCTGTCTTGARACCGGTATTAACAGCAACGGCAATGTCAGCCWCGAAATCCTACACAGAATAACTCTTGMMAGCAGGTGCTACTTCGATCTGATGAACAAAGGCCAAACTCTACAAGCCCCTCATCATTCCCGTCCCTATATGGTGCGGAGGCATGACTTCAACTACTGAGTGTTCGAGAGAAAGAGTTTGTGGAAAACGTATATGTAGACCTTTGCGCATTGGCAACGGAAAGTGCCGCATTCGATAGAACGATGAGCTGTACGACATGTGCGG
>NW_017537316.1:25293-28906 GCF_001853355.1 Bactrocera latifrons
TAATTTGTTCGATGCATTTGACTCTGATTTAACCTGAATTGTTGCTGTAATCTCAGCAATTTTTGCATTTACTTTGTGTTCCTTTCTCRGCTATTACACGAAGCAACTTTTGTTGCTGATTCTCGGGCGATTATCTTTTGCTGTTGCCACTTGCATTCACACGAGCAACTTGTGTTGCGCAACTCTGTTCGAGTTTTTTTCATTCTCTTTCACTTTACTTTAACCCATTGTCAACTCTTTACTTTAACCCATTGTCGTTTCTTTTTCCTAATAGATATTTGGGACATATATTAATCAGTTCTGTCAATTAAGAATACATTTTATTTATAATTCAAAATTAAAACAAAGGTTATATAACAGATCTTCACTATCGTCTAAATCAATTTGTATGACTTCCTCCATACATTTCACAATATCTTTAATGAATTCGATTTTTTCGTCATACTCCATTTCCTAAAATATTTATATTTTATTCTGTATATTTGTACACATATTTGCAAATTACGTACCAAAAGATGAAATTAAATTTTTTAAATATATTCAAAATATTAATTTCAAAATAATATACGCAAATGCAACTATGTACTACGAAAGAAAGAACACGAATGCAGAAAAACGTCGCATCGAACTGTTACGAATAAGAACACAAAGCGAGTTGCTGAACACTGGAAACTCGGCGCGGTTCTCCTCTCCTCGTCGCCCCTCGCCTATAAACCAAGAGTTGCCGCAACAAAAGTTGCTTCGTGTAATAAGGAACTTTACTACACTTTCCTACCCCACCATTAACTTCTCACATCTGTGCTGTATTATGGATGTATAAGTGTATCCAAAGAAGTTTTTCCCACGCCTGCTTCTAGTTTCCCAAGTTTGTTCTTTTGCTACTTACTTACATACATACGTTCTTTGTCTCTTCGACATTATTTATTGAACACAAATAATGCTGATTTTATTTTCTAAGAATTTCACCCGTCTATGGTACCAATGACAATGCTCTTTTGCTTCTGTAATTTTCTTACTTGTTTGCGAGGGATTTATTATGTCAGAGCTTGAGCAAAATGCCGACAGTTCTATGTATGTGTCAGCTTCGAAGCATGGTTAATTAAATCGTTGTTGTTTTCATTATATCTGTTCTTCGTTTTTTGTGTGTTGTTATTCTTGATTGAGTGAAAAATTGTAGCTCGTAAATCTTGGTTATTTGTATGACTAAGATGTTAGAAAATAAGTATGTATGTGTTATATCTTAGGTTATGCATATTGGCGGCGAACAGCGGTTGATGAAGTGACATGCGTAAGAATATATTTTAGTAACTATCTATATTTGTAAATACTCCAAGCGCTATATTTGTAGATATAATATATTATTAATGTAGAAGTTATGTTTACGAATTTCACTCAATTAAAAATATGGGTATTGTTTATTATCATCGAAAAAAACATTATTTGGCATTTATTTTTTGAAGATTAGTAAGAGGCAAATGTTGGCCGCGGCTACGTCTCTGATGAGTCATCCGTTGAGTTCAATTTTGGTTGACTCGTTCGAGCATTTCGACTGCTAACTGACCAATGACATGCGTGATGTTTTGCTCCAAGTCTTCAATCGAAGCTGGATTGTTCGSATAGACTTTAGAGTTTACATATCCCCACAAGAAAAAGTCTAACGGTGTGATATCACACGATCTTGGTGACCAATCGACCGGCTCGAAACGTGAAATCATCTGCTCACCGAAGTGTTCTCTCAATAAATATAGTCTATTGCTTGATGAGTTGTGTGGGAAGTGGCGCCGTCTTGTTGTAACCAAATGTCGCCGAGATCGCGAACTTYAATTTCAGGCATCAAATAGTCAGTTGTCCTCGCACGAAACGGTTATGTTCTCACCGGCTTCATTTGTGAAGAAATATGGACTGATTATTCCACCGGCTCACAAACCACAACAAATCGTTGTTTTTTCCTGGATGAAATGGCAGTTTTGGAATCTCTTGAGGTTGTTCTTCGTTCTATATGCGGAAATTTTGCTAGTTTACATATCCATTGAGGTAGAAATGGGCCTCATTTCTTGGAACTTTTCAAGAGCCCATAGAGCGAATCGATRTCACGTAGGAAGTTTGAGCGGCTGCAGTTCTTGCACAAACTATATTTTGCACGTTTTCAATTTAAGATTTCGACGTAAAATGCGCTAAGTCGTTCAATAAGTCAGTCCGAGTTGTTGCGAACGGCACCGGATCGACCCTCCACGGTCTTCGTGCACACTCTCAGCTACGTTATCTATTCGGTCGAATATTTGTAAACGTTGTTCAGTCAGTTTGAAACGACTCCCTCGTTTTCTTGAAATGCCTTTGGTTTCCTCGCATTCAATTACATTTTGCAATTATACAAATTCAAATTTCATTGCTAGACAAAACTATCGTGAACTTTTTAGTTCGTTTAAATCAGATGGATACTTATACAATTTATAAGTTTGTATGCTGCTTTCCAATGCTAATAAATCAACATCCATTCCGCCTTCTCACCAATTAGTATAGCTCAAGCACATCAAAGCCGCTRTGGTAAGCAAATTAAAATTCAATAAAAAGTTAAAAAGTAACTTGATGAATATGTATGTAGCTAATAGCTATTTACGTAATTCTAAACATTATCATACACATTCATGCACAAGTTAAACAAGCTATACATATATGTATAAGCCATACATATATGCTATACATATATGTATATACATACGAGTATAGTACATAGATTTATGACAGGCTCCTAAAATGTATTAACGCAGCTTGTGGCAATTGACAGCCGYATTAACAATCGAGCAATTGAATTCACAGTTGGCAAGCGACATGAAACGTCAAACTCGAAAACTGACAACCTCGTTGCAGGCTGTTCTAATTTAATTTTGGAGTTTGATAAAGCGAAAAAATTCGCCATAATTATTGGAAGTGGAATATAAGAAATATTCGTGCATATTCGTGTCATAATTGACAAGAAGTTGTATTTAAGAGCAAAATTTTTAAATTTTTATTGGAGTAATTATTTATGTGTATTTACAAGTATGTATGTATTTATGATCAATTGGATCATCATTTGCATACAGGATGGCTGATGAATTTTGCTACATTAAGAAACTCAAATAATTTTTTTTTTCAGTGCATGGAATTCATTTTTCTTTTATTCACGTTAAAGCTCATTCAATTTTATTAAATATAGCTTAATTAGTTTTAAAAATGATGGAATTTAAATGCCGCCCCCTGCTCGTTGATGCATGTGCGGCATCTTACCAAAAAGTTGTTCATTACTGCTTGGAGAGTTGAGACAGGAATAGCCGCAATTGTTTCTCGAATGGATTGCCTTAGTTCATTCAAATTTGTCGGTTTTGCTTTGATTTTTGGTTTTGATTTGCCCGACAATGCAGCGTTATGAAACTGCACACCACACTGTGACACGAAGTGGATGCAACTCCGTCTCATGGAGTATCTGTGGGTTGGAAGCACTCCATATTCGACAATTTTGTTGGTTTATGTTGCCGTTTAAATCGAAATGGGTCTCGTCAGACATGAAAAGACAGTTCAACATGTTTCCATCCTCTTCCACCATTTGAAGCATCTTCTGGCAAAATTCCAAGCG
>NW_017537316.1:30277-33937 GCF_001853355.1 Bactrocera latifrons
TTTCCATTGAAGTTGAGTCTGAACTGGAGCTTACTAAGACAKCACTTTGACGTTTATTTTGTTTAGCTATACGTTCGTCTGTCGCTGTCAATATACATAAGGGAGACGTTGTTGTCAAGATAAATGTTCAAAGCCTTCGAAATCGGTATTGTTTTCGACTAAGGCCAAGTTCTATATACTGATTYGGGTTGAAARGCAGATAGTAAATCATAATTCTTTMAGCATAAAAAATACTAAAAAATAWAAATTACCTTTTTTGGCGTTTTCTATTCACGGCCTAGAATCATTCCTTTATACAGTAGACGCTGTGATCAGGCATCCTAAAATATTTATTGGTAAGAGTAATGCTGWATTACGATACTAGAGAATTTTGAAGTAAAGAGTTGCAATTCGGTAAAATTTGTTATATAAAAAGACAACGTTGTAAGGACAAAGTTCAACGATTAAAGTGAGAAGGGAACTAGAGTTGAAAATGTATCCACGAATATCGTATATTTGAATAATTAGCTAGACGAAGACCCTTACTACTAGTAAAATCTTACAGTGGGTGGAAAACTACATGTTCAGAAAAATAGTATCGTCTTGGTTACGCTAAAGCTTAATGTAAATCCAAAGTTTCGGTTTCACATAAATTCATAAACTGCTGGGTTTGGGTACCGCTTTCTGTGTACTTTTGCATCTGTTACCATGCTTTTTCAATAGCCTCTGCTTTCMTACAAGCAATATGCWTATACATACGTACWTATGTACATATTAGCAGACTATGCCCTTTTTATGATTGTTTATTTACTTGCATATCTAATCAATTGAYACAAAAAACAAAAACCTCAAAAGTCTTCGACACTAAGTGCTCGGAGACAAATTGTTTAGTTTTGTTTGGCGCGTGCCGTTGCCAGACGTTGATTACTATCACATTTAAATTATTGAAATTGCTACGATTTATCTGCTCACTGAGTATTTGCGTGTTGTTTCTATATTTCTTTYGCTTACTTGTCTCTTCCCCCACACTTTTTCCTTCGCTTGTTCTGTCGCAGGTTTGTTAATTGCCTATTCGCAAGTTTAACAACATTTTGCATGTCAATTGGGGGAGCTACATTTTGGCAATAAAATTCCATTAGTCGCCACGTGTTTCACCAACTTTCAGTAAAGGTATGCTTTGTGCATTTCTATTAACGACACTTGAGGAAAACATCACTTTTTTTTTTATTTATTTATTGTTTATATTTTATTTGGATATTTTCTTTACCAACTAGGTTTAGTGGTAATGTTAGAAAATAATTCGGCATTTTAAATATTTTTTGTTGGTTTGATCAAGTTGTGTATGCAAAATGGTCAGTTTTGATCTTTAACTCATTTGCAATTCATTTACAGGGAATTCTTCATTTGACCGTCTCCCGCTTATATGGAAGACAGGTMMATTTTTTTAGGTTGGTACAACTRTCCTTAATTATGATGCCAAAAAATAGCGCGATCTGTCAACCAGTGTGTTCACAGCCGCTATTTATGTCAGTCCTCCTCAGTAGTGTTTGTCGAATTTTAAAGTTTAAATCAACGTATTTGTGTTAAATTTTGGCCAAACACTCAACAAATATAATTGAGCAAGCACCGTATTCATCTGATATTGCCAGCTGTGACTTCTACCTTTCTCCACACTGAAATATCCACTTCGGGGAACACGCGTCGACTCAATTGAAGATATCAAAACAAATTCGAGGCGAGAGCTGAAGGCCATCCCAAAAGGTGCCTATAAAAATGTTTTGACGATTGGAAGGAGGCACGTTGAAGGTGCATTGCTTCCAATGGATGTTACTTTGAAGGCGATAAAATAAATGTGGATGATGATTGAAAATTTTCGTTTTATATGTACATAAATAAATTGCCGATGCTTTCTATAAGATCGTGWTTGTTACGGTCACTTCCTTTTATGACTTCACACCTAATTTATATTTAAAATAAATAAAGAATATTTTTGTATATAATTAATAAAATACAAAAATCATTTTAAAAAATCAATTAATGCCATTGTATAGAAAAACGTTGTGAAAAATATGCAAAAACATCAAAGAAATCGAATGATTTGTATTTGAGTTACAATCACAACCAATTTAAAAAATTGAGGTTTGAGAAAAAATGCTTAAAAATAATCTGATTAACAGCTACACTTTAGAAGTCTGAAAAGTAGATTTTTGATATAGTATGTAAATATGTAAAATGTTTTACAAATATATATATTATGTAAAGACATAAACATGTATCTGTATGAATTTAATCTCAGATTAAAGAAAGCAAAGCATAGAGTTCACAAAGTATATTTTCAGTATCTGTCGAAGTAATAAGCGGATTTTAAGGGGTCAGTAGGATAATATAGCCTGTTTTTTTTTCATAGAAATTTTTATTCTACAATATAACTGTTTTCACATATCGTGAGGTATATCTTGGAGTGTATAAACATATTTTTTCGGAACTTTTGATGACATCTGTCGGAAAATGGCTGGGTGAATGAGATGCATTTTTTTTACCGGCGGACACGATTTCTCATGTTTGAATCATCTGAAACACAAAAACACAATTTATTCTTAAAAAGTACGTGAATGGTTCTCATTCCTACTAGAATCATGAAAAATTTTTGATAAATATRAAAGTAATWAACGCKTTTTTTTGTAATTTTTYCCCATGTTTTTTTATATAAATTTTGTCATAGCATTGTCAATAAATTATAAAAAACGTAGGAACGATAGCCAAGCGTTTTGTGAACATTAAAAACTTAAGCAAATCGGTTGAGTGGTATGACCTGAATCATGTCCGCCAATTTAAAAAAGTGTGTTTGAGAAAAACGCGTTGAAAGTTTGAGGTGTCCACTCCGAGCGCAAAAAAAAAAGTTTGAAAAAAAGATTACGCTACTGAATCCTTAACTCTAATTTTTGGATGTTATACTTGTTAGTTGAGGATTTACTACTTTGGATTGCCCATTCGGAACTTCTTACTTTAAAATTATTTAGTTAGGACTTAGTTTTTCTGGGTGTAAATCTCTACATGTTTTGAAATACATATTACTATACAATTCGACACCCTTTCTGTTGGTAGACCTTCAATGGTAGTGAATTGAACAATCGACTGATATAAATGCCATAGATTGGCATAATAAAATACATATGTATATATATACTTTTTTTCAAAATTTATTATAAATCTTATGTTTTGTCATATACCAAAACATTTCTTATGTATACTAAAACTCTTTATTCATATTGATTTCTAATGGAGATTTTCCTGTAACTCATGTAACGCGCAATAATTCATTAATAAAATTTGTACGCAATTTCAACAAACTCTGTGAAGGTATCAACSCATTTCAACCAACTTCCGATTATTATTCATAACTCGAAAGAGAAGCGCAGTAACGCAACCACAAACTAGTATTCGGCGTATATTTAGTTTGTAAGTATGTATTTAATTACGTTGTAGACTAAAGCAAAGCTTCGTCGAAATCATTCGCAGGAAAAGTTTTGATTTTTCGGAATTAAGGTGGAAGGTAAGAATACATTTGTATAGAAATATTAGATTGTCAAAAAAGTCTTGTGGTATTTTCGCCAGTTGGCGCTGAGAGCGCGTAGTTCTAGTTTTATTCGTCGCATCGGGTCATGCTATACCTTTTTGGAA
>NW_017537316.1:34402-37124 GCF_001853355.1 Bactrocera latifrons
GCAGAGGAATAGCACCCTTGTTGATACAAACATTTGAGCTTAAAATTTCCTTATTTCTAATATACATATGCATGTATATACTTACATGCCTAGGCATTGTTGATAATTTCCCATTTGAAAATCGAAAAATGTACAAGAAAGTTATTGATTTTAGTATCGAATATTAATTTGCATAAATAATAGAAAAATGGGTGGAGGAATACATTGCAGGCTTGTCAGAAGACCCCTCAATGACGCCCACCTCTGGGAGACATCAGTCGAAAAACCTATCTATTTATGAAAAACAAATATAAAAGCGCGGATTTTTTCGCTAAGACTGGAGAGGGTATTGAAAATTGTTTTATCAGAACGTTATGGAAGAAAGAAACAAAAGTAAATCGAATTGAACCCGATGAACATTTGTTTATCGCCCGAAAGACCGATCCTTAATCTCAAGATACACCAAAAAAATTGTAAAACATGGTGGAGTTAATATCATGATATGGGGTGCGTTTTTGTTAAATGAAGTGACATCGTTGGTCAGAATTGATGGTATAATGGATCAGTRTTCATATATAAAAATCCTAGGACACACAATGGAGCCATTCTCATTTGAATCAAAGCCTGTAAATTGGATTTTCGTGCATGATAATGAATCGAAACCTGTAGCTAGGGTAATAAAGGATTGATTATCTACCGAAAATATTGAAGAATTAAAAAGCCCACCGCAATGTCCTGATATTAACCCGATARAAAATCTTTGGCATGATGTAAAAGTTAAAACCGACTTTGATGTCTGTATGTGTAAAAGTCATAGTGGTCATAAAAAATTAATAAAACTAACAATTAAAGAAAAAACTGAAAATTTGAATAAACTAGGAAGTCGTGTATCGACAAAATCTCTTTGTATTGATTATAAAGTTCACAAGTCGACACTAACGAGAATAAAGAAGAAAAAAGCTTGTATACTTAGATATGCCACAAATATGRAAGCTGGGCCAGGAAAACGGCMWACCTTAAAATCTTGTGAATATGCATAGCATTCATTGTGCTGAGGAAAACCATATTCCAATAAAATACATTATATTTATGAAGGAGCTTCGTGAAAGGGATGTAATAAAAACCCTTAATAAGAAGAAAGTGCAGACAACAATACCCGATATGTTTAAAAATTACAATTAATAAAAAAATAAGGTTTCTATATCATAAAACGATTTTCATTTGTTATATTTCTTGTTTTATATTTTTCCTCGCTGGGTGCAAAAACCTCAATAAGTGCAACTATCTAGATTTCTATTATTTGCGATTACTGAATTCGTACTGTACTTTGAAATTTTACGAAAGTATGTATCAATATCTGGTTTATATTAATTTTTTTTTAATAAATGTTTACGCTTATATATATGTATTTATACTAAGACAATAATTCACTAATTTTAAAAATTTGTTTGTTAAAATACATATGTCTATTTTTTATTTTTGCAGGTATGTACTAATTGAATTTTTCTCTTACTACAATATTATGCATATAGGGTGCACACCTTACATTGCTTTGAAAAATTATCGTGTTTAAGGTATGTACACTTTACTTATAGCTGAACTTGGTAGCTTAAGGGGTCATATGCCGTTAGAAGGCCGACAAAAAGCGAATTTCCAGAACTTTTTCTTAGACAACTTTTAAATTTATTGTTCCAAAATTTTTTACAATTATTTCATTATATTTTAACTATATTTTAACACTTAGCGCAAGTAAAAATATTGATTTAAAAATTCTGAAATTAAACAACCGAACTGATTTGGTTAAAGTAATTTTAAATCTAGTAATTAGTCGAACAATAAGCAAAATAAAACTAGGGTTTCTCAAAAAAAATCAATTTTTTACCATAATTTCAGCCTTAAAATGAGAAAAAATTATATATATATTTAAGAAGCTCGTGTTGAAATTTGAGACTAATCGGTATATGCGTTTTCGGGTAATGTTTGTCATCGACTTTGAAAACACCATTTTGAGAAAAACGAGTTTAAAGTTTGGTCTTGCACTTCCAAGCACTCTGTAACACCTTCACCAAAACGATATTAAATTTTCTGTATCTATTCTTAAAGATATGTATGTATGTACATTAAAAAAATAAAATAAAAAAATTTTGAAAATGGTTTTTAAATGTCTCACTGCTATTCATTACTGTACTGTTTCGAAAAACAAACAGCCCAGGGCTAAGAAAGTTTTCGACACCCTTTTGAACAGTAAAAGCTGAAAATGTGTCGATCTTTAGTTCAGGTGGAAGAGTTGTAGGAAGTGTAGCAATAAAACAATTTTTTTAAAGAAGAAAACAGTAATTTGTTCCGAACAACTACTTATTTTGAAACAAATATATACTAATAGATAAATGTATATAATATTTATTTTTATCGTAGATACGGCTCTTAAGTTTGAGGAAGTTGTATGTACCCTTGAAATAGTTCTTAATCCTGACTAATGAAAATATATATTTTTTATAAGGTTAAATATATACATAATTATTAATGATTTGCTGTACAATGCCAAGAAAAACTGTTGATTTTGCCGTACTGTCTTCGAGCAAAACTTTTTTAGCTAGAGGCCCATTTCTGCCTTAATGGGTATGTAAACAAGCAAAATTGCTGCGTTTGGGACGAAGAGTAATACGAAGTGCCTCAAGAGCTGTCATTTTATCCAGAAAAAACCAACGGTTTGTTGTAGTTTATGGGCCGGTGGAATCATCGG
>NW_017537316.1:37384-46246 GCF_001853355.1 Bactrocera latifrons
TTGTCTGGGGGGTGAGAAATTCCAAGTCAGGGTGATGGTACTAGGTCAGTATAGTAAAACCCTCAAAGGGTTTGGCGTTCGTATGTGTCAGTTTTTTTTTTTTATATCCTTTTAAATTTTATTTTCACTGTGTTATAGACGACAAAAATCGTTGATTTATTTTATTTACTTCAATTACAAATATATGTACTAAAACCATACAGTCTGTATTGGAATGTAAGTATCTGGAATTCTCATCTCTCATGACATTTTAAAAACAAAAGCTGCTGGAACTGACCCTCATTAGCCTAGTCAAGAAACAGTACTAAAAGATTACACAAATGAAACGAAAAATACAATTTCATAACGATAAACCAATTGTGAAATTACCGAAAATAAACACCTGTCAAAAGGCATTTCGAAAGTGAAATATCTAAGCGTTCGAATACGTTGAGTAAAATATATAAGAAGATAAATGACAGTAAAAGCAAGATGTTGAGAGAATGACAGAACTGTAAGCAATCCCACGAACTTGGCGATAGACAGCAGCAGCCTGCCAAGTGCTATTGATTCAGCATTTTCAGAACGGAAATGTTAATTAGCAGATTTGATGCGTTTCATAAATAATTAAATTTTCATCATATATAAGTGCAAAAGTATATGATCTACATGATTGCTTACAAATSCCATAAACTGTTAATAAATTAGCTAAGATCTGACATACACCGACAGGTGGTGAACTAGGCAAGCTTGAGAATTTTCGTTCGAAAAATTGTAAAGAAAATTTTGAGTAAAATAAACCATATTCTTTTATACCCTGAACAGGGTTTTTTTTTTTTAAGTTTGACACAAAATTTGTAATACACTGATGGAAACGTTGGAGATCGTATAAAGTATATTTGTATATGTACGTGATCGACATGAYGAGCTGAGTCGATGTAGACACGKAATCAATCCCTCAGTTTTTGAGATAYTGWTCTGAAAGTTCATTCCTCCCCAAGAAGCTGCTAWTTTGTCGAAACTACCGATATGGAACCACTAAAGCATATAGATGTCATACAAACTGAATATTGATTGTATAATAGTACCTTGACTTTCTGTTTGGCATAATTATGTGTTGGCTAACCTATATGATGTAAAATAATTTCTTTTACTTGTGATCATAAATGCACATATTTTCTGTTTCATTTTAGTTTACATTTTTACTTCAAACTTTTATATTTTTCGGAAGATGGCAACCCATATCGTATTATTTCGGTACTTATACCTACTATATATGTACATATATAACTTGTTATACATTCAGTGTTTTCAATCTAATTTTAATGTATTATTTAGCATCAGTCTAGTTAATTTGAATTTAAGCTAATTATGAGTCGTAACAACAACAGCTCTGTGAACAGTCTGCTCACATAAAATCAAAACATTATAAAAATACACATTCCGTTTAAAAATATGCATATTTGTCTCTATATCATATATATTTGCATATTCCGCATACCAATCGCGCGGCGATATKCGATTTCTAATCCGTATGCAGACTCACAAAATCCATAAATATTAATCGACCGACTATGTTTGGCATTAAAAGAAAACGGCGAATAAATTTTTCAACCATAAAATAAATGTTTGTTTATAAATATTTTTTGTAGTTAAATTTGTAGAATTACATTATATCCTCCAAGAATAACATAAGCATTTTATTATTTTTAATTTTCGCAATTTCCAAATTTCTTTCCGCTTCATAGGCTCGTTCTCTGGCACACGTTCACGTTTTTGATGCGTGACTTTTAAAACAATAAATATTCCAATGCAAAAAACTTTCAAATATAGATTTTCGTAGAATATCTCATAGATTTTTTATGTGCAGTTTTTTTTTTATAAAAATTAGAAAAATACTGAATTTCAAGCACAAATTGAGAAGCCAGCGTGTTGTTAGCATAAAGTTTGTTTCTTGTTTTGGCGCTGAACGCGCCCACAACTTTCTAGAGCGTTTTAGAAAGCATTTAAATTTTTAGAAAACCCCTTGTCGGCTGTTGTCATGGCCTTGGCTGTTTTTCCTTGGAAATTTAAATTATGTCATTACTTTTTGATATCACTGCCAAGGGCTGTGTAAGGGTTTTAATATTTTTGGAGGTGAGAGCATTCTAAATATATTTCGTGATATTTAATATTTCAATGTGAAGTCAGGCGATGATGTGGGGCACATTTTGAATTTGTTATTCATTACAGTAGTGGCTAACATTTTGTTATGAATTCTGCTAGGTATATAAGTTTTTCTTAAATGTAAGTTTTGTAGAAGAATTMAACTTCAACTTATAACTTGTTCTGAGATCGTCGGTATTTTTAATTGGACCAATATAGAAATGATTTCAGCAAGTGAGAAATTCGAGTGTCTAAAAGCTCTGATGACCGGAGCTATGATGAAGCTATTGCGTCGCCGAATGGCACGTAACTTTGTCTGTCATACTGAAATTACAACTCAACTAAGTCATTATCGCTAAGTTTGAGAACACTCATTTAGATAAACAAACAAACGTATTAAGAGTAAGCTTGCTTAGAAAAGATCTTAAAATTTGAACTGGTGACCATAATAATTAAAAATCTTAAAGACAAAACTGACTAATGTGTTCGAAGAAATTTTTGTCTGACTTGCTTGTGTTGGGTTAAAACATTAAAAAATTATTTTCTTTATGAAATTATAAAATCTCATAAATCGGAAGGATAATCTTCTTATAGTTAAGATTTGAACTTGAAATAATTCATACAAAAAATCATTCAAAAATCAGATTGATATTATTATGTCATAACATCTTAATAAAGATCCGAAAAGTGGGCGCCCCGACCTATTTTAAAATTGTATCAAATGTTACATAGGAGGTCTTTCATATATCKGGATTTGGCAACCTTAGTGTTGCTATCTAAAGGCTCACAACTTTATCATAAAGTTTGACATTTTTGATGCTTTAGTTACTCAGAAAGTTTTTGTACGACCGCTATTTGTGTAATATACAGTAACTTAAAATATTCATTTCGACCAAAAATGGAAACTTTTTTGAGCGAATATTTTTTTACAACTTCTGACGCCGATTAACTTAGTGCATCGATGAATTTCATTCATTTTTTGACGATGATGATATTCAATATTGTATAAATGTGACTGTGAAAGCAATTTATTCACGTTGGATCGGCCACAATTTATCAAACGCTCAAAAAGGCTGGTGTTGATTGTTCGAGATAATATGATAGCAGTGTTTCGAAACACGTCTGCAAGTATGACATTGTGACAGATTATGAATTTTGACTTTACGTGTACGAACCCGAAAGTATACAGCAGTCGACTTCATTAGTGTTTCCAGATAAACTTTACATGCCCGTACGTAAAWGATAAACTAGGAAGTCAACAACAAGAGTACAAGAGTAGGTTGATGCATTCAGAACGCATGTTTTGGAGATATCTCAATCAGAGAGGCGAAATTGCGTCGACAATTGGTCCAATAGAAATATTATATAAAGAGACAACCCTCATATAAACTAGGAATGCTACAAACAATTTTTTATTCCTAAGACCCTCTCTATGTATATGTATCGTATGTGATGGTCAAACGTTTGTGTTATATTGTTTTAGAGCATTCTTGCGCTCTACTTCCTGTCATCTACAAAAATAACTATTATTCTCCAAAACAAAAACTCTTACATATTATTATATTTCAACTGAAGTTGTTTCTCACAATCAGACTGCTTTGCAAATGTCTTTTCTGGTTTTCCCCCGAACGCTATAATACTGTTCTGCATAAAACTACCGCTATGTATAAGCACTATGCAAAGCAGTCACGTAAGCTCATTTAATGCAGCTTACATATTTTTACATTTTAATGATATAGAGCCATGCAGATCTCGTGCAAACTATGAATGCAAGTATGTATGTATAGTATATATGTATGTGTGTGTAAATGCCTCACTGCATTTCATTAAATCACTAAAGCCTTTTACATTGTTAGTGCAGCGCTTTTCTTAGTTTTTAATCCAAACTACTATTTTCATCTTCTCTCTGCTAAACAATATATTTGCATAGAGCCGAAGCATAATGTGCACTCTGTGTGGATACCACGGGCGGTATGAGCAACAACTTAGCCTGTGTGCTGGTTGCACTTTTGTATTGGTTTATGTGTTTCGTGCTTATTATTCTTAGCACTTTTTTGCATCCACTTTTATAAAAACCTTGGCAATGGCTCTGAGTTGGAGCGTTTGATTCTTATTTTTTTATTTTCAATATGAACAGAGCAAAAGGATTGAGTTTTTTTTTTTTGTTTTTCTGCAGTTTGTGGAATTACTGAAATTAAAGCTCAAATGTTATGATTGTTTTTATAAAAATAATAGAAGAACATAGAAAGTACATTTAATATAAAAAACATAAAATCAGAGTGAGAAAGTAAGTAAGTAAGTAAGTAAGAGTGAGAAGTAAAGCAGTTGCCTGATTTTGACATTTCTGTTTACTATAAAAAGGTCCGCAAACAGTACATAATAAACAAAAACATGAAGACCGTCTATTCAGGACACTGCACTTAATAGCATTATGGCATACCGCTGTCTARCAGCTACTATACTAGGTATTTTGGTTCATTAAAGAAATAATTCTACTTTTTTGAACACCTTGAAGGAAAAAACTCAATTTTCAGYGAAAAAGTCGGCTAATTTGTTATGATAATAATATAATAATGTAAAACTATCAAATATRGCACACCAACGACCTCTGTATTTTTTCTGTCGCCATAGACAGTTGACGTCACAAGTTCAATCGTTAATTCATGCCAGAAAATTCATGTACCTTTCTCGTGTTTAGCCCATATCAATTTCAAAACAGCTATCATTTAGAAAACTACCTGCACTGTCACAAATTCTTCTCAATAATTCATAGCCACTCTTTGCGTCTGCCTGCCTATTTATTTGTTCGTGAGTTATACTCTAGTTGTGCAAGGTAAAAACTTTCGACATTTCAACAAACCAACTTATGACACCAATACTTATTTATTTTATTTTCTTTTTTTTTTTTTCTTTCGCGAAGGAAATCGATAAGGGATTTTCATTATTTAAATACTGAGTTCCCATTAAAAATCTTTCGAAACTACCTGCGTCATTATATACATTTTTAAAATAAAATGGTAATACACCATGTGGTAGTACAGGGTGGCGCACGAGTGCTGGTACAAAAACAAACTTCTATAATTTTTTTTAATCAATGTATTAGATTTATTGTTTATTGTATAGCAATTTGTATATACATATATACTACATATTGGGAGTTGATGGGGTATCAACTTGATTTTATTTATTTTTGCCAGTACTACATACCATTAACATGCCACATACTAAACAAATGTTCCCTACGATTCATTAAGGTACCTCACATCCCATCACCAATCAAATGGAGTAAAGTCACCTGGATATTATATTTTAGTTTTATGTTACTAGGTCAAGTTCCATTTTAGGCACTGTTGGCACTAATATACGCTCTCTCATTTTCATTTACATAACTCTCATGTTGGCCAATTTATGTGGTATAGTCACCTGGATGTTCGAAAATCGTTGTGATGGGTATATGGGAGCTGAAGGAAGTATTGGCCCTATTCAATCTATTCTTGATTGTTAGATTTAAACAGTTTTTGGTCATAAATTGTGTTGCATGGGAAGTAGACATGGTTGCAGTCCGATTTTGCTTATTTTTACACTATTACACAGAAATGTGGGTGTGGATTTCGTTGATAATTGGGTGCTACGCCCATCATTCAATTTTTACCCCGGCTCCCATTAACCATCACGAGTATACAATTTTATGTCTGTGACGTATTTATTAATTGACTTATCGCTCTTTTAGTAGTTTTTAACAGTTCCGTGAGCGTTGTTATCGTCCGATTTCATTCATTTTCACACTGCCGGTAAGGGTTCATATAGGATTGAGCGAATTTGGTTGTTTTGGCGTCAACGGTTTGAGAGATATGTACAATAAATTTAATAGAGGGCGGACCCACTCCAACTTTATCAAAATTGTTAGCCCACAGGAGTCCCTTGATACTACGATCCTCTGTACCAAAATCCAAACAAAATTTTATACTCTATATCAACATGATGCAAGAGTATAAAAATTATGGACCGGAAATGACTTTCATGCTACGCATATGCGGCATCTAATTAGAAAATTATTCTTTGCGACCTGAAGGGTTGAAGTCGGGATTGCCTTAACTATCGATTTAAAAGACTGCTTCAGTCCGACAAATGCACTTTGATGAAATAGCGCACAACACAGTGAATCGTTATGGTTGAAATTTCATCTCGTAAACTATTTCTACGGTAATTTTGCTTGCAGGCAAGTTGTCAAATCTTCTTCGGCCATTTCAAATTTTTTTTGTCGAAATTCCATGCGAATCTGGAGGGTTTAACCGGCTTTTTATTTCAACTTTGTACGGAAATATTTTTCAGTCATCACGAATTATGCGTTGTGATGATCGTCTTCTAACTCCAAGTTGCGAATCGTAATTCTTCAATTTGCTTGAATTGACGATGCAACAGCCGGAATTGTTTCTTCAACACGAACAGACGGATTTTGATGGTACGGTCTTATTGCGATAATTTCAAGTTCGGCAAACATGTTTACCGACCTCATAATGGTCCTTCCACTCAGAGGAGTGCCGCCAAAATCCCGTTTGAATTCTCTTTGGACRGAAATGACGGACTGCGAAGCATGGTACCGGTGAACTATCCCAACTCTTTTTTCGGTAATCAGAAAACATTTTTTTTAAACAGAATAATATCCTGCCAAATAAAAGAAAGTAAGTCGATTACGCTTATAGAAAAAAGTCAGATGTAATTTTGTAGCACGATTCGTGCGCCACCCTGTACCACGTATGACTTCGCGTGCAATTTTAAGCTTATTTGCAGTCGCAAAATTGCAGTTGCTGTAAGTATGACAAATTTAAAATTGTTTCGTATCGGTGGCAAATATCAGATTTCATGTAATGCAGTGACACGTAATCGAATTCCGTTTTCTATAYCCTGAGCAGGGTATGTTAAGTTTGCCATGAATTTGTAACAACCAGAAGGAAACGTCGGAGACTCTTAAAAATATATACATAAAAGATCAGCTTGACGAGCTGAGTCGATTAAGCCAAGCCTGTATATATGCAAACCWATACCACGGTTTTTCAAACATCGATGTTTTGCAACCGATTGACCGATCTGAAATTCTGTCGGAASCGCCGATATCGGACCTGTCGSTTATATCTGACATATAAATTAAAAGATCCAAATCAGAGCCTTTACTGCAAAACTTCACAAGAAATAAATTGTTCAGATCGGACTACTRTAGCATATAGCTGCTATACAAACAGAACGATCGGATGTTTATTATTATTGGGAAGACGATCCTTTGGCATTTATTTTTTGAAGATTATCTCTTCAAATGTTGGCCGCGGCGACGTCTCAAAGAGTCTATTCATTGAGTCTAATTTGCGATTACTCATTCGAGCATTTGGTAAGTGAAGAATGACATGCGTGATGTTTCGCTCCAAGCCCTGAATCGAAAAGGAGTGAGGTCAAATCCACACAGGAAAAACTAACGTTGTGATATCATACGATCTTGGTGGCCATTTGACCGGCCCAAATTGTGAAATTATATGCTCACCAAAGTGTTCTCTCAATAAATCCATTGATTGATCTGATGATGTTTTAAAAACCAATTGACGAAATCATGAGTTTCAATTTTAGGCATCGTGGCGCGATAATGATCTCTATTGGCGGTTACGTTCTCGCTGTATCAGTTGTGAAGAAATGTCGACCGATGATTCCAYCGTCGCACAAACCACACCAAAACGTTATTTTTTCTGGAAGAAATGGCAGCTCTTGAATCTCTTCAGTTTGCTCTTCGTCCAAAATCGAGCTTATTGAACCAGAAATGACAAGAACCAAATTTGGCTGGAAAACGTCGGATCTTCTTGGAACTTTTCAGGAGCCCATAGAGTGAAGCGATGTCGCTTAGGAAGGTCGRGTAGGTTCAGTTCTTGCACAAGTTGTATTTCGTATGCTTTCAATTTARGATCTCGACGAAAAATGCGCCAAGACGTCTGTTCCAGTTGTTACGAATGGCGTYGAATCGACTCTCCATGGTCTTCATAAACACTTTCAGCTAGGGTCGTGGTCTATTCGGTCGAATATTATTTAGTAGTGAACGCTTGGTCTCAAGATGGGTGATGGTGTTGCGCATAGTATGCTCAGTAGACCGATTATGTCGACCTAGAGTTGAGCATGAGGAATGGGATAGATACCGAGAGTTGAAGAGGTAAACGAGGCGCTTTTGCAGACTGAAAACGAAAGAGGCCAAAATGCGTGAGCGTGAAGAGTTTGATAAGCTGGCCGACAGGGGTAATGCTCGAAAATTCTACGAAAAAWTGCGGCGGCTTACAGAAGGTTTCAAGACCGTAGCATTCTCTTCTAGTAGAACCCCCAAAGGTAATCTAGTCACCGATGCCCAGAGCATACATAAATTATGGAGGGAACACTTCCCCAGCCGGCTGAATGGCAGTGAACGCACAACGCCAGAAGAAGGCGAACCCGATTCCCCAATCGATAATGATAGAGCAGACGYTTCATTGCCCGACCATRAAGAAGCAAAGCAAATGGGTCTGGTAGTGAACGAGGGCAAGACGAAATATCTCCTGTCATMAAACAAACAGTCGTCGCACTCGCAACTAYTCTCCCTCGTCACTGTTGACAGTCATAACTTTGAAGTCGTAGATAATTTCTTCTATTTAGGAACCAGTATTAACACCACCAACAATGTCAGCCTGGAAATCCAACGCAGGATTACTCTTGCCAACAGGTGCTACTTCG
>NW_017537316.1:47186-48474 GCF_001853355.1 Bactrocera latifrons
TTTTTTTTGTCTCTTGTTTAATTTTTTTGTTTTTATATACTCAATTCATATTACATACATGTGTATCTATTTAAGTAAATGTAATATGTGTATATATGTATGTGCGTATCTTCAGCTGTTGAGGAATTTTGAATGAATCTACTTTTGTGTAATGTGAAAGAAAGGCATATAACAAAGCAAGCAGCAGAAAATTGCCCCTAGAACATTCAAAGCTTATTACAGTTGTCATAACGACATTGCTTGTGTCGAAATGAAATAAAAGCTTGCTAGCAATTTCAAATATGCCGACATGCCTTTTGACTCCTTGTGCCACGCGGCTATTCTATTTCATTCAACGTTACATTCACATAAGAATGGTATATTGTAACTATTGATAGAATGACGCCCGAAGCCATGGCATGTGTGCTGTCTGACAGCTGCAAACAATGAAAGCGAAGAAAAAGCTACTTGAACCCAACACACGCCCACATAGAGAGTGGCATCTCTTGTACTTAGTGACGCTATATAAGTAAGTAAGATTTGTATTCAAATATGTAAATATATGCATCAGAAGAGAAAAAATTGCTTACAATTGTGTTGGTGTCGAGTATAGCTTCATTTCTCATGTATGTACATTTGTGCATATTTGTAGTTGTTTTTGCATGGTTGCGCATATTCATAATTGTCTTCCATTCAACTCAAACATGTGAAACCACACAACTTATAGTTAACAGGCTGAGCTCTGTGCAAAAGCCGCTTCGTACACACATACATATAGTATATGTATATAATGTTTAGATACACGCATTTTTCGAGCAGCATTTTTTTTTTTTTTTTTGTCATCAACACTGGGCCGGTGCTCCACAAGTCCTTTTAGCCGTGTGACGCATTTGACACCGCAAAAATTTTATTGGCGCATGTGTGCGACTTTTGTGTTAGGATTGTAGTGACGCAGTTCAACGCAGCAGCAACTTTACTGCATGTGTAACTGCCGCCAATAGCAACATCTGCAAACATTTTGCCCCGGACTTTGTGTGCTTTCGTGGAGCTCATCAAATTGCCTCGATGTGTTAGCTAACATTTTACTTGCTTACGGCGCAGTTACTTTTTAGTCACCATACAGTTATGGACTGAATAGTAGGTTGATAGTTTATGGATTTTGTATTTCATCTCAGTCTTCATTGCAAATGTGAAAGATAGTGTATAAAAATAAAGTGAAATCCAAAGAATTTTGTTAACTAAGAAAAAATATTTGAAACATATTTTAAAAGAAATATTTGGTAGCATATCCTTTATTAGCAATTACGTC
>NW_017537316.1:48715-50518 GCF_001853355.1 Bactrocera latifrons
CTCTTTTGTCCCAAAATAATTGTTTTTCCCAATCTGAGGTGTGTTTGGGTTCATTTTCTTACTTATGATTTTAAAGGCATGTTCCGCTCTGCAGAAGGAATATTATGTTATCCTTAAGTATTTGGACGTAAAGGTTCACATATGTTCATATTTTCCTTAATACGAAGTACTGAAAAAACGCCAGAATAGRAAATAAACCGCCACACCATAACCCATCCTGCATAAGTGATATATCGCGAATTGTAAAGAATATTTAACAGACTTACTATTGYTTTTCCAACATTTTTCACTAAATTTATTTAGCTTCCACATTTTCCCTTTTTCACGAATCGCAAAGAATCCAATGAGATTTACTCTAACAAAAAGTGGCGCTATTATTTTACCTATAACTGTATGCGGGTACATACATATTTCCAGTTAAAGTTTCGCTTTATTTTACCCTTCGTTGTATTTCATTACATATTACCGCTTTTTTTCTTGACGTTGAAAGATGTTTGATAATATTTCGTWCCAATTGAGCTTGTGGTTTTGTTTCATGATTGTACAGTTTATAGACAGTTACATGCATACTTGTATGTATAAAGTAAAGACCATATATTACGTATGTTCGCTGCTTCTTTTCCACTTGTTTTTTTTTACCAAAATTTAAAGCTCTTGGCTAGAAAAGACAATGCATAAATAAGATGTCTGTTAATATTTTCTGGAACTCTGCAATAACAAATTGAACAGCTACTTATTACAAAGGGTGTCAATTCGATCTTGTGCTAAGTCTACGACGCTCAAATAGTATTAATTTCTGCTCTGTTAGTTTGTTGGCATAATTCTAATCAACAATTCTAATTCTGTTTTCGATTAAGAAAGTAGCTGAAACAAGAAAAGCTTGGAGCTGGGAGCTTTATTAAAATCAAGTAAATCTTCATTAAGTGGCTCTAAAYAGACAGATAATAAATGAATTATCTTCAATCTTACCCTCAAGAATTCTTTTGGAAATGCGGGTTTTGGATGTCAGTTCTGTTTGAATAGTATTCGAACTGTTGTAAACAGTGAACGGCTACTATTTGATAACGCCGCATGCGCATTTTGGTTTCGGGTAAAGCTATTTCTGTTAGCGACCTATAAATATGAGACAACTTGGGATCTGATCAAAATTCGATACTTACTCGTGGGTTCCCACTAACTTGTGGTTTCGTCGAATATTTTGTGAAGTTTATGAAAATATTTTCAATATTAGATATATACACTAAGTACAACTTAGTTATATATGCATAGGTATATATGAGATCACTAAGTGAAAAAATTGTTTCTATGACTACAAATAATCCTCTTAATCTATTGAGGTTGACAGATTTTCCCTGGAATATGGACAATTCCACGTTATGTTTCAGTAGATGTGCTTAAACGCCATTTATTTATAAAAAACATTTSATCATATGCACGACTAAGTGATTGAAATGTAGATAAGAACACGTTTTATAGTCGGTTAAGTAAAATTTAAATTAGTTTTTTTTTTATTAAAACTCACTTGTGTTTATATTTTCTACACAAAAAACCGGTAATAATAAATGTAAGTACTTACTTTGCCTTTCTAGTATCTGACTCGACTTTCTTGGAAATGTACATATATATTTTATGCAAATACATATATGTATTTTATATTAACTTTCGCAATACCAGCAGCTAGTAAAGTAGATAGTGAGAATCGGGGATATCTCGAGCCCGGTTTTCTCTTTTCAGCCCTGGCTGCAGCAACTTGTTATTTCTTTTTATATATTAAAATGTGACACAAAAGCACCCAGGTATTGC
>NW_017537316.1:51573-54207 GCF_001853355.1 Bactrocera latifrons
AAGAACAATTTATAGATTTTACACAATGATAATAAACCATCGCATCGAGTCCCGATTGTGACCGAATTAAAAGCCCAAAACGCTTTGAATGCCATCGATCAATCACCGTATTCACCAGATTTGGCTCAGTATAATTTTTTTTTTGTGATAAGTGTTTTGTGAAAAGTGTTTCGAGCACTGGAAAATTCGTTGGTATTACATTTAGTGGAGATTACTTTGAAGGCGACAAAATAAATATTGATATAATTCAGTATTTTGCATTTTATTTCYTTGTCACATTTTATGTAACTAGAAGAAGAAATGTAGTTGTGACGACTTAACGCCAAGCATTTAATATCTTAAATTTACCAAAAAAGGGAATTTTCATTTTCCCTGCTGAACGACACCTTTCTCATCATGCTGCTGTTAAACTGATATTTACCCAATTATTAAGTAATAATTTAATACGAAAAAAAAACACAAACATGTAAATAAATATCTATATGCTTATAATTTAATTTTATTCCATTTTATTTCCCGAGCATTTATGACTTTCAGTCGCGTCTGCTGCTTATATTTAGCTCAAACCACCAAATGCAAGTTCCGACTCGATCCATACAAGTATGGCGAAATGATTTGGTTCTTTTGATCAATCGGACGTTCGTCGGTGATATTGAACGATCACCGCTAAGTACTTAAGCAATCGATCAATTTTAAATAAACCTTTACTTTTCAATTAAAAAGTTGTCGATTGAATATTATGTGCAGATATTAATGATTTGTTACAATTATTTACTTACATATATATTCCCGGTGGTTAAATGATATAGTTATTAATTACTTTGCGACCGGTAACAACCTGAAGCGCAACTAGTTACACTACGAACCCTTTTACAGATAGACAGTTGTCATATTTCATATGCCAATATATTACGAAAAGTTATCGGAATCGGAAGGTGTGCAAAATTTCAGATCGATGCTCTTTATAGGAACTCCGCCGTTTCCTTCCCGATGTTAAAAACTGCGTATTCCTGTTCAAAGTTTAAATTTAACCAAACCGAATTGGTTTGTACAATTCGAAATTTCGCAAGATTATAATTATTAGTATCTGCTACAACAACAATAAAAAATATGATGGACTTCATTCTTATTTCACGCTTTCTTATTCATTTTTCGTTCATGTTTCCTCAAGAAATTTCAAATACTGACGTAGCGAAACGATCAATACAAATTTACTCATAAAAAAAAAAATAACATAATTTATGAAAATAACTTTTTTAAATGTTTATTTGTTGTAGCGCTCATAATTTTGAAAACATATTTGTCAGCACATTGTATTGATTATTTCTTCGAACTTGCCATATAGAATTGCAAATTAAACACAACACAGAAAGCAGTGATGAATCACAAGCTAAACTGCGACATGAATATAGATTTCAAATGTGAAACTTGAGTATTGTTTATAAATTTCTTGCAAACGAAAGCATAATTAAGCGCAATTGGAATGATCGCTTCATAAAGTTGGCATATTGATTCTGACTGTGGCGTTTCGAATATTTTAAGGCAATGTGTCGAACAGTAAAATCATTTCCGATGTATGTGAATGAGAATTATGACTTTATCTTCAGTTAAAAAATATGTTTATACAAATGGAGGCAATCGGTATGTATCAAACGTCAGTCCAACACGCCAACGTCTGTCTAACAAATACTCAAATCACTTCACTACCAAAAATTAAAAATGATAATATTTTATTTTAAAAAATCACTTTTAGTTTCTTTCTAACGTGAACTAGTTAATGAAAGTATTGTTCATCGGATTTTGGTTATAGTATTAATTGTATTTATTTTTTTCTATTACCTTCACAGAAACTGAGTTCTAAATTTTTTCTCGCGGAAAGAAATACGAGATTATATTTATAGTCGCGTAGACAGCAACTAATTCAAGTGATAACTGATAACTGATAAGAAATTAATGTTATGGTTAGGTTCATATTTTGGGAGTAATTTGCCACTTATGAAATTTTTCCTACAATTGGATGGTGATAGGATAGAAATAATAAGAACTCAGTGCTAACACCATTTTTTGATATCCGAATWGGCAGCAGACTTGTTAGATATCATTTTTATAAAAATGTAACAGGAGGTTTATTTTCAAAACTTACTCAGGAGTATAATTAAGCTTGACTTAATAGTTTTTGAGTCACTAAAATTATATTTACTGTGAGTATTACGCATATAACGTGTCATACAAGTAGAGGTACACTTTTTAATGTAGTTTGTGAGCCGGTGGAATCATCGGTTCATATTTCTTCATAAATGATCCCGATGAGAACGTAATCCTCAATAGCGACCGTTATATTGCCATAATAACCGACTAATGCCTGAAAATAAAGCTTGTGATCGCGGCGACATTTGTTTTCAACAAGACGGCGCCACTTCCCACCCATCACATCAAACAATGGATTTATTGAGAGAACTCTTTGATGAGCAGATACTTTCACTTTTTGAGCCGGTCAATTGGACACCAAAAGCGTGCGACTACATTAGACTTTTTCTTGTGGGTATATGTAAAGTCTAAAGTTTATGCGGACAATTCTGCTTCGATTCAGAGCAGTTGAAATGCTCGAATAAGTCATCGAAAATTGAACTGAAC
>NW_017537316.1:54612-62566 GCF_001853355.1 Bactrocera latifrons
TATATTAAATTGCTAGACACAACCAGTTGAACCTTATTATTTATTTGTTTATTTTGTTCAACTCGTTCTTGCATTTCATAAAAAGAGTCTRGAAAAGCCAAACAAACAATTTGCTGTGCTAGTGACGCTTAAACACTTGTTTTATGGCGCCTCCAGATTGTCATATAAATAATACAGGTTTTTGCATACATACATACATACATACATATATTATCTTATCAAATTCGACTTGAACGCACAAAATAAGCTGCAAAAACGGTGAAACAAGGCAAATTGGATTAAAAGCACAATGTATTAAAATAAAATTAGCTTATAATCCAAAAGTACTCAAAAAATTAGACTGTATTAAAAACATATATACGAGGCACTCATAATGTTAAATTTTCTTTTTTTTTTCGTACCTCTATTTTATGTTCTGGGTGCTCGTCAGCCACGCGTCTTAATTCACCGGCTTTAGTCGTTATCTTTATACTACCTCTCTATATTTACAATAGTAGTAAGGAAGTTTAGGCAAGTCTATGGAAATTTTTGCTACTAACAAGAGCTATATTAACATTATGATAAAATATATGGTGTTCTAACTTAAATGAGCTTTATTTTACAGCACAAAATAAATCTTAATCCTCATATTTGTTTGGTATTTATTTTGCTTATGCGTTTCTATTATTATTTGTGTTTATGTTTACTTTTTATATAAGTGTTTCTTTCCATTTCAGTATTCTTATATGTATGATTATAACTGTAAASTGTTTTTATTTAATAATTGTCGTAATGAGTGCTAAACACACTTGACAGCTGCTTTAGCTCAACATTTTTATTATTATCTATATGGTGAATTGCATGGTCCACAAAACAGCTGACAGCGGAACATGAGCTCATGTAGGTAGACTCAGTTGTTTTGTTAGTATTATTGATTAAAAATATTAATCAAGTTCCTTCATCTACATTTTATGTATTTAAAACAATGTTTAATTGTAATTTTGAAAATTCTTCATATTTTAAGCATAAATTCTGGAAAACACATTTATATGAAACTGTAATAATGATTTAACAAATTATATGACCAATATTGTAATTGTTTTAAGTTATTCTTTGCTTTAATACGTAAAATTTGTTGGAGGATACTCGAATATTTATCTCAATGAAACACACTTCATGTGGTGGGCAAAATTCTATTTTCCCAACTGCTTGCCTCTAATATAGGTTTTTGGAAAATTCATTCATTGTCCGGTAATTCTGTATTTTCTGCAAAAGAGTTTCTCTCTTTTAACTATTTTTCAGTAGTCTGAGCGAAAAATTTGTCTCAGCAAACTAGTGCTTTATTGTTTCTCTCTCTCTCTCTCTCTCTCTCTTTCCCTCTCCTCTGCTCTAATTCTCTTAATATATTTGAGTTTAATATGCATAATACGAGTACTTTTCTCGTAGGAAATTATAAACAGTTTTTCTTTATTTAGTTSAAAATGTATTAGTACAATAGTCAGAGTAATGGTTTTACAAAGAATTGATTATCAATAGATGATTAAAAACAATTAAATATCCGTATAGTAAATATTTAAACCGGAATTTTTCAAAAGCAATAATCTCTTGTCTTTTTCCACTCTCTTATTATTATACTTCTTTCAAAGTTATCGTCACTGAAATTTCGCCAAACTGGTTACCGTTGTATATTTTCGTGTAGCTCTATATTCAGTGACTTGTTTTTCGCCATAAATAGCAATGATCTCATTTTTGAGTTATACACCTGAAATTGTGGAATTCTCTTCGACTCTACAAATTTGTAAAGTTATCGCAACCGAATGAATACATACATACATATATACAAAGTATTTCATTTTACATTATTTATAGTTCACAMAATACAAAAATATCGATGATCTCATATTTTTTCAGAGTTGTATTGCGGAATTTTTGCGCGCAAGTATTATGGCTCTCACTTATTTGATATATTCTATAGCTGCTGAAATCTCGAAAATCCGGTTGAAATCTATTATTTAAATTAAAAATATACAATATGCAATAAAATTTTATTATTTTATATTTAAAAAACCAAGCCTAATTAATACAAATTTGTAATTCTAATTGAAATAGTAATTTGCTGAGCTTAATGAACGCAAATATATGTACATACATATGTAAGTATATACTTGCTGGTAGTATGAAATGATAGTGGCAAGCAATATGAAATGTTGCATGTGTGTAATAAATGTATAATAAGCAGTTGACACGTTTTTACAATAAATGAATGCATTGCATTATTGTTCTAGTGAATAATTTGTATTGCATTTAACTTCAACTTTAACCAACTAATATCAATTAACTAGTATTTCTTAAAAAAAAAAAGCTGGTTTCTTGGTTGGTCCCAATAGGGCTATGTGAATTGTGTGCAAATTTAGCACAGCCTACGGTATAGTAACACACGAATTGCGCAAACTCGAAAATACTTTTATTTTTMTTTTTWTTTTTTGCAATCACAGTACCTGTCTATGGCGAACGTTTCGCTTTTGCAGAGCACAAGTACCGCTCAAATTTCGTAGTAGCTCATTAAACGTTGTAGTAGGAAAAAAATTAATGAGCAGTCGCACTAAAATTGACTGGGTGATAGCGAAGATATTSCCGCGCTCCAAGTACTTGTGTGCTCCCCGCAGCTGCGCTTTATAGCTCCGCCACCCATACATGATCCCTCATTGGATGTGAGCGTGTGCTGACAATTTGCTTCTTCAAAGGCTGGCTGGCAAATTGTCTCTCGCGTCAACGCCACTACAAGTAGCACTCAGCGCGCTCGTTCAGCACTCAGTCTAGCCTCGTAACTCGTTTGGAACGGATGCCAGCAACGGAGCAGGCAGTGAAGTAGTATCACTAAATTTAATATTATAGTGATTGTGAATTTTTATTCCATAAAATWTTTGCCAAAGTAATGAAATCGCGTTACGCGTGTGARACTAAATTATACAAATGAAACAGTGTTTGTGTGCGTATGTGCGTGTGTAAAATACATATGTGTGTATATGCATCGGAGCAACGTTTGTGCGTGTATGCGATTTATATGCATTTCTTTATGATGAGAAAATTTTAATCGCTGCAAAGTATACATACAAAATTTAATGACAAACGCAAGAAGTAAAGTGAGTGCAAAAGTTGTGAAGCAAAACGCTTGCATAAAAGCAGCAATAAGCAAAAAATTTATTGTAAAATAAAGTTAAGAGTAAAGAAACCCCAATAGTAAAACATTATACATACAAGTTGAGCAGGAATACTAACTAACACAAACGCAGCCGTGTGCGTGTGCTGAAGCAGAGTCTTTGTTCGAAGAGGCAGTCAGCGCATTTAGAATTGAAATCGTTCGCTAAACATCGCGGAAGAAGCAGAGCATAAGTGCTAAAGTGGAAAAAGGTGAAGTAAAAATACCAAAAATCATAAGTGTGGCTATGTAAATACATATGTATGTATATCACATGTGTTGTGTATGTGCCGAAATTCCATAATTGTCGATATCATTTTTTGTGTAAAAAGCAAGAAACATTGTGAAGTAGAGCGTGTGAAAACACGAGAAAGTCTAAAAAGCGCTGAAAAGTGCGTGCCTAAAATTTAAATACACAAAAATACAAATTTTTAATCGCTTCGCTTGATTTTGTAAAATTCCATAGGCAAGAGTTTTCGTGTATGCCGAAGTGCAACACATAAAATTTCTACAATTTTATGTGCATATCCGCTTTACTAAATACAATTAAAAAAAAAAATTAAGTACACCCCAGTGAAACCACAAGAAGCGTGTGGAAAGATTTATGAAGCAATGTTACTGAAAATAAAAAGAAAAAATTACAATAGTTGGAAGACAATAATTTATAGTCAACGTTGACTACTCTGAAATCGAATGTCTGCCTATAAGGCCGACAGTCTACACTACAAGCGGTCAGTCAGCCAGCCAGTTTAAGTTAGCCAGGCAGGCATTCATTTAAAATATAAACGAACAGCAGACGATGCCAGCGCAAAACGTCGCTAGTGGCTGTCGACAGACGTCGTCACAGTTCAACGTCATCATATGGTCTCGAAACGAGTTTTTAACCTTTTCGAAATGCGGCGTTAAAACGCTGACTTCGACGTCGTCAGCGCTGCTTTGGCTTCTCTCGCTATAGACCGCAATGTGTTTGCATCTTTTTTCTTGATTTTTTTACACGTGTGTGTGTGTCAAGTTACTCTACTGTTAAATAAATACAAAAGCAAAATATTTCACTATTTGTAAAGCAAAAAAAGTCAATTAAAACAAGCACATAGTCGGTGACGCTGCAAGCGCAGACAGCGTTGCRTGACCGAGAGGGCAGTGCACATTGTACGAGTGCAATTTGTATTCGCATACAAGTTTATAAGATTTACACAGTCGGTTTTTATTTGTGGTATGTGTTGTTGCTGAGCCAGCAGCAGGCCAGCTGTTTAATAGCGACTTTTGCATGCTGTGTTTCGTCATACTTTTTTTTAATATTTTTTTTTTTGTTCTTAAATAGAGATGCTAAGCTGTTACTACGGTCATTTTACTATGCTTGATATCTACGTACGTACTYATATTTATTATGCGTTTTGAGTGCGGTAATCTCAAAGTATAAAGGAAGTATAGACATTGCACAGTCAAGTGTACTCGATTGTGGAAAAACATTGCTAACACTATGCTCCACTAGCTGTGCGCTTCGAGTGTTTCAAGTTGTTAGACGATTACAATTGTGTTTAGCTTTTCGTATATTTATTTGCTGTCAACGCCACTCACTCGCTCTAGTCAAACAACTCTTGCTAGTGCTTTTCCCGATTTTGTTGCTGTGCTGAAGTGTCTAACTTACGGCACAAAGTAAAAGTGTTTTTTACTATTTTATTTTAGTGACAATTGCTGATATTGCACTGGCTCGTAAAATCACCAAACGAAGATTTGTGCTCGTTCGTACATTTATACAGTGGAATTTTTAATTATTGCTTTACAAATTTACACACATAAATGTATATTCATATATTTGGGACTAACTCATATGGTGACTTTTTTCTATTTTTTTTTTTTTTTTGTCTTTTTTTTTTTTTTTTTTTTTTTTTTTGTCGATTTCTTTGCTATATTTTCGGTGCTGAAATTTTATTATTCGCGCGCCGCGACGTGTTAAATGCGTCATTATATTTATTTAATTGTTTTTTACGTTTAGTTTATTTTGGCTTACTTATCTACGCTTGAATGTGGAACACAAGTGGATTTAAAGTTTTTTGTTCGACTTTAGACTATTTTCTTAAACGAAGATTAACGAGTGCTAGTATGTTATCTCGTTTTTCGTAGTTTTTTCGACTATTTTGTTTGTTTTTAAATTATTAAAATTATCATATCTGCATTAAACTAACGTAAATACATATGCATATGAGTAGAAAACAAAAACATGCTACTATTATTAATGAAAAATCAACGGAATTGAATCGAAATGAATTTAACAGTTTAACTCAGCTTAGTTGCTGTATTGTGAACACCCTGTAACTATTATGAGTATTGTCAACTAAAATACCACAGCAATGTTGGTGCTAAAGTGTTGTTTTTAAATAATTTCCCAGAGTGAACTTGTCTGCCAAATCTTATAAACTGTTACGTTTTATGAACTTCATAAATTTATATTCTATAAAAAACACCATGAAATTAACAATTAATTCGATTGCGCAAAAAGTGGCACATTTCCTGTTAAACAATACTACAGTGCCCTTTTGCAATACTGCAATATGTACCTACATATGTATGAATGTRATGTTTCTTATTCCCTGGAATTATTTAGTATCTAATTAGTAACTTGTGTATGACTTGGAAGCCTTCTTAGAAAATATTAATACCGGAAAATGTTACTTTTGTTAAGTCATTTTTCAAAGCAAACTAATTGCTTTTGTTCCACATAGTTTTCTATTCGCAGTGAGAAACAATTATTTCAGCATAGGAACAAACTTAGTTTTATCGTCAGTAGATTAAATATTTTTAGAAAATTTCTGTATTGTCAAATAAAACAAAATTTGTCTTATTTTCGTTGCTTTTGGAACCTCGAAAAGTGGTAATACAGAGAGGTAAAGTTCCTAAAAACGAAATAAGAGGGTAAGTTATGAATAAAGAAATCATGAAATTTTAATTTGACACGTTTACGAGTATTATGCAAGCTATTTACTTAATTAGTTTCACTTAGAAACTTCAAATAAGCAATATATATATATATACATTTGTATATAGTATAATCCCAAAAAATTTTATGTGAAAGAGCATACAAGTGTTTAATTTCTGTTAGCCCCTTAAAAGTAGTAATTTTTGAATTAACATTTACATATTTTCACGCTGAATACACTATTACAAAATGTAGTTATTTTAACTCTTATTCGTGCATTGTATTTTTTTCGTTTTCCGAACGCTGTCAAAAACAAAATGAAACTTACATTGTTGCGTCTAATGTCATAAATTATTAACTTGTGGGAAACAAAAAGCAATTTGAGAACTGCAATATGTACCTACATATGTATGAATGTACATATGTATAGCTTCAAAATATGTTTATGCACAACAGACGGCAAGGCGTCAATTTACTCATATGTGACACTTTAGATCTTACAAACAGAAAGTAATAATTAAACATACGCTCATAATTGTGTATAGCGGTACAATTGCTATATGCTAATAAAAAATTTATTTAGCCATAAAATACAAAAGTTTCTTTCTGCATATCTGAAGTRGCTCTTTTTATTATTGCCTTTTATAAGTCTCTCAGCACACATATAAAAGCACAATGAAAATAAATATTTTTTTTTATTTACAATAATGACGTTTGTTGTTGTCAAGCGCAACACTCTTATCGGGCGATTGCATTCTGTCATTATATCGCTTTTCCACTTTCGCATAGCCCATCATTTTAAGCGGAACTTTTTCTTGCAATTAAAAGTGATTAAAATGTGTGTGTGTGCTTTAATTGATTTAAATAAAAGTTTGGAAACAATTTAACGAAGATATGAGCAATTTGCGAGTGGAAAAATACTTAATTATTTAATGGATCAAAAAATAGGGCGAAAAAAATGTTATACATACTAATAATTGGCACTTTTTTGCATAGTTTCCTGCCTTGCAAAACTAAATTACATTTTTTTTCTGAGTATACCAAGCAAATGGAATTGAAAAAATTCAAGTAAACGTGATAAATTTTTAAAAATGTTGAACGGTTCGATAGTGAGAGAATGTTCTTTTACAAAACGGTATAAAGAAATGAGAAGTTTCGAAATAAAAAAGAAATCTTGACGAAAGCTATGGGAAAATGTGTGAGAGAAAGGATTATACGAAATGAAGTTCAATTGGGGCGTTCTATAGCTAAGAGAATAGGGCTATCGAAATCATAAATGCAGCAGATATTGATAAATTATGGAGAAGATATTTTGTTTTCGGACCAAAAAATGTTTTTATTGCAAGATAGGAAAATATATGCAGTCTGGCCCCAGAGACAAACTGGCTGTCGAACGATACCAAAAAATTCGTCTGCAGGGCAATATCACTGAATGAAAAGTTGCCGCTCCTTTACAGCGATGAAGGAKTCGAAATTGACACAAAATATTATTCAGAAAATGTTTTTTAAGTTCATCACATGCCCAAAAGTTTTATGTCACCAAATATTTTTGCTTTCAGCAATATTCTCCGTCACACCAAGCAAAATATGTAATCAAACTTTACTTGATTTTAGAAAAAGTTCGTACTTAATAAAATGAAAAAACTTATATATGAATTCATATGTCAGATATCCGGTTGACTCCAGTGCAATTCAATTAGCATGCTCGAAAGTATTTCACTGATCTGATGCCAGTATTAGCATAAATATTTCAGTTTTMCATAAATACATATCTGGTTTGGCTTCAATTTGGCCACACTTGACCAATGTGGGAGTGTTGTGCATTTTTAAATACATTTACTATTGCTTTTCAATGTGAT
>NW_017537316.1:62676-88658 GCF_001853355.1 Bactrocera latifrons
AAAGCCTTAAATTATAAATTGTTTCATTTCTTGACATATTTTTAACCAAGACAACGGTACAACCTACGAACAAGTTGCCACTGTAGCATACTAACTGAACGTTCAAAGTCAAGTTTTTGCATGYTAAATTTTTTCATTTGACGATTTATCTTCACGAAAATTGGAAGGAATTATTACCCTAGGTAGCATAAAAATCTTCAAAGAAAATATTTAGATTGGACTACTATAGCGTATACATAATAATTGCATATAAACTGATTAATCAAAATCAAGTTCTTGTATGAAGTTTTTGTATTTTTAAAGTTATTATAGGTTCAGATATATTTAACGTTTTCCGGTGCAATAATGTTATTTGCAAATAATAAGGTACATATTAATTCAAAGTACTTTATTTTAATTCGTAGAATATGCATTGTCTAGCGCGCAGACATTACTTGAACTCTTGAAATAATTAGGTAATTATTAAGCGTATAAGTAGTTTATACACTTAGTGTTTTAAGTATAATATTCCCTATGCTCTTCAGTGTAAATATGTAYATAAATATGTGTGCCGAGTAAATAGTCAAGTGTTTTCCAACAGTATATGCGCATTTCCGTTTATAGACAGCTTTTTTCTTTTTCGCTTTTGTATTTTATGTGCGTACGCGAACAAATTTTTCTCTTTTGTTTAGTTCACATTTCCCTTTTCTCGCAATTTCGGYGCGTAAACGAAAGTAATGATTGTTTTTAGTTTATGTGATATGTGAATTTGCGTCTTTTATAAATTAAGTTGATAACGTCTAGTTTTTTTCGGAAGTGTCACACTCATCGAAACACTGGACTTTGCATTTATGCGGTAGTATGATGTACTCATTATTATTATAAACCGATATGCAAGTTTACTTTGGAAAATCAATGTAAATATCAGCAATTATTGTTTTATTATTTTTCAAAAGCATGTAAATATTGCGCTCTCTTCAACTTGCCACAACTGACATTCTCTGCAAAAGCTATTACTGCTTTTGACTAGCACTTTCTTCATCTGTTGTTTACTGCTATGACCAAAAAATAGTAAGACTAGGTTCATAATTTTTAAATTCTTAATTTATTTTTCGAAATCTATATCGTTCCCCTCAAAGTAATCCCCCTTGTCCACAATGCACTTGTGGCAACATTTTTTCTAATCCTCGAAATAGTTGTTAAAGTCAATTCCCGGAATAGCCCTCAATGCACGTAGCAATTGAGGTTTGAGGTCTTCAATTGACTCAAAACGGTTTCTGTGGAGCGTTCGTTTGAATTTGCTGAATAATCGAAAGTCGCACGAAGCTAAATCAGGCGATACGGTGTTTTCGGCACTATTTTGGTAATAAATTTAGCGAAAAACTCACAAAGAATCAATGATATATGCGACAGTACATTATCGTGGTGCGAAAACCAAGAGTTTTCGGATCAAAATTCAGCTCCTTTTTACGAATACCTTAGCGTCAACGACGCATAAGACTCAAATAGTATAGACAGTTTGGCCGGTCGGAAAGAATTCGGAGAGCCCCACATCTCGATAATCGAAGAAAGCTGTCAACATTACCTTGATTTTTGACCTGCTTTGACGTAGTTTTTTCGGTCTCATCTCACCTTTGCAACGATATTCGGCCGAAGACTCATCGCCCGTAATAATACATTTCATGACATCCTGGTAGTCGGAAAGTATTGTATCACATTCATAAAAGTTCAGTGATTTTGGAAGGTACTTCCACTTTTCATATCATCTTTCAAAATGGTTTTCAGTGATTCTTCTGATATTCCAACGATGCCAGTAAGATCTGTGACTGTTAATCGTCAATTCAATTCTTGTATTATATTGGCGTGTTAGTCATCAGTATATGTTGATGGCCGTCTTGGACGTGGTACTTCGACAACGCGTTCTCGCCCCTCTTTAAATCATTTGTACCAATGAAAAACTCTTGCTCGCGACATTTTTCTTACCTTTGTCTCCTAAGTGTCTTTGAGTGTGTTTATCTCACAAACTCACAATAGTATTTAGGGGTGTGCTAATCTTGTTCGATTCGAACCGAATCCTTAGAATTCGATTCGTATTCGAGCCAAATATCGAATATATCGAATTGGTCGAACTATTCGAACTATTCGAATAATGCGAATAATTAGATCAATTCGAAATATTCGAAGAAGTAAAATCTTAAATAGATTATTCTATTGCAGTACAAAATTAAAGAGTATGAAACTATTATTTAATTCAAATTGATTTACACATTTTGAACAATATAATTAATCATAAACTCATAAACGTAGTAACTAGGAAAACATAATTAATGATATAGATATATACATAGGTATATATAMGTTAGAAAATAATAGAAATTGACAAATAAATAGCATCATACGTGTTGGTAATTTCAATACTTTCGAGTAAGTATTACATATTGCATWTCGGTATCCTTCAGTACAGAGCTTAAGAAAATTCCAAGCAGGACTCCGATGTGTTGAAGACTCAACCTCATTATCATCTCCCACACCAACTTCAGGTTCTACTTCCACAATCATACTTTCCTCTTCAGAATTATGCGAAGGCATTTATTCAATTAAAGAAAAATTACCAATGTTTGATTTTTTTAATATTTGAAACACGAATGACAGATATACATACATACGTCAGATGCATGAACGAGATTCAGATACTACTGGCGCTAGTGTCTCAATCTCAGTGTTTGAAATAGTCAAATATTAAAATTATTCGAATAATGCGAATATTCGGGTCGAATCTCAGATCGAATAATTCGGTTCGATTCGCGTCGAATAATTGGAAATTTCGAGTATTCGCACAGCCCTAATAGTATTTGAATATCAGCTGATTTTTCTTTAACATACATATTCAATTCTTACTTTATTTAATTATAATATTGTGCTTTTACTCTTATTTAGCATTGCAAATTTTCATTTTTATTTGCTTTACATATGATATAGCATTTTCTTCATCCGTTATACCACCATATATATTAATATATTTTTATTATCTTTGTCCCCTATTTGCCTTTGAGTTTGATTTATCTGACATTTCTTTAACCAACATATTATGTATGATTCTTACTTTATTTAATTATCACTTTGTGTTTTGCTACTCTTATTTAGCATGCTTTACATATCTTCGACATATACATAATTCAAATCTGATTTCTGTTGACWTATTTTTCCGTCTTATTTAATTTTATGTCTCTTTTGAGTACTTTTCACTTTGATAACCTGTTTTAAGTATTTCATGTCTTGTCTTTATTGTGTCTTACTGTTTATTCAATTTGTTTATCGCCTGGCTTATTGACACTTTTGTCCACTGTCTGGATACTCGAATTTGTATCGCTTTAAGTAGCTGCAATTTATACCTTTCAGTTTTGTCTCTCAAAGCCCACKTCAGTAGACTTCTTTTTGTGCTTGCTATAATATGTTGACAGAAACAGCTGTTTTTCGTTTGTCAATTACATCGCTTGTGATTATTAAAGGATTTCMTTTTTAAGTATCAATTTCAAAGATTTCCAAAAAATGTATGTACGAGTGGATGGCAAATTTTARTACTGACAAATATATGATAAGTACGTCTGGGCAAACTTATTGTTTTGTTTGATACAGTTCATTAACCATTACAGACATTTATTTTTATTTATTTATTTTTATTTATTTRCAAGAGAGTTAATTATGAATAATTAATTCCCTAAGTTAAAGCGTTCGCTACTGAGGCCTTCAGCTCCATTACAGACATTAAATTTAAAATCACATTAAGAGCTGTGAGATATCTGTAGAAAGTGGTTCTTATTTTCGAGACAGYAACAACTTATGTAGTTGCATTTATATTTGGTCTTTAATTTTAGTCAGTAGATTTAAACAGTTGTTAATTTAATAAATCAAGTTCGAGTGCATACTTAAAACGAGTGCATTTCGTAAATAACAATTTTGATTGATTATGTGAACAGTAACAATTTACTCATCGATAATTTTACCTATACATCATATATGACTTGAAATGACAGATATTGAAATCAAGTATTATCATTATCGCTAAAATTCTAATATTTATTTATCTTTAAGCTCAGGTGTAAGTAACCAAATCTAAACAGATATTTCTCCTAACGTGTTCTAAATATATCCRCATGTATCTACATATAATGCTTGCAATCATTCGTACATACTATTTGTGCCTAGTATACCTCATGTGACAAGGAATAATAAATTTGCCTCTTATTTATATAATGTGTGCATATCGTGTGTACATAAATGTATGTGTGTATTTACCACATCCCATACCAATTTACTACCGGCTTTTGATTCCTTGGAGGGGAGATTGTAGCACTTAGTAGCTACCTCATTTTGTTGACCTACTTAGCAACCTGGCCGTCAGCCGTTGTGGCGCGACTCCGCTGTCAATAGCTGTTATAAATTGTTTGTCTGTGCCACGTAGCGTACAGACTAACAAATCAACCAACGAAACAATCAACCTGTTTACATTTGATGACCTGTTTTTCACATATGTAGGCTCAAGCACAAATTTATTTATTTAATTTAGATCTTATTTTATTACACATTTTKGTTTTTCTTATATATGTTCGTAAAGCTAATTTTTATTCTTCAGTTTGTAATATTTAAAATGTTTTTGATTATTTCTTGTTTAACACATTTTTACTTCCATAAAAATAGGTTTAGTTTGTTCATGCTTTTTACTTCCATTTGTCTTTAGAGATTGAAGTATATTTCTGTTAGTTTACAGACTTGACCACACCATATTACATTGTTGTTTCAATTCCAGTTTAACTTCTATATCACTCTTGCTCATGCTCGTCAAATGTAGCTCTCGAGTTTCTTTTACCTTCGTAAAAACAACTTGCTTTGGGAACCGGATTTTTAATCAGTTTAGTGTTTTTTGTTGATAATATCTTTATATATTAATTTATTGACACAAAATTTTACAGATTGTCTTATCGGAAATCAATAAACAAATGACAAAAAATATTTCCATTGTCTTAAAAAGTGGCAACTTCTTTATGGAGTGTTAAACATTCTCTGCATTTATGTATTTATTTTAAATTATACATATATTATATTTTCCAAAAGCTGCCTTGGGATCGATTGTATTAAATTTTCAAATAGAACCAAAATTCAAATTATCCAGTAAAGCTTATATAGCAATAGAGACATTTGCTTGTAACAATTCATATTAAAGTCAGTAAAATAAATTCCAACTCCAAAGGCTGYAACAGCTCTCCAAACCATTAGGCTGTCGTTATCGTGCCTTGGGATTAATATTGTATTAAGCTCCTCGTGCCTTCTTAGCCTTAGTTTTTCTCCAAACTTTGTTTCTTCCATCTCTACCAAAAATGTTGCACTTCGACTGAGCTGGAGATAAAAGAGTTTTTACAAACATACTTCCCCTTTTCTTTATATTCTYTAGCGATTTATAAACTCAATTTTCGTTTTATTCTGAAATAAAATGCTTTATGAGTGGATACTCTTTTTGCTATGTGTTCGGCAAATTTTGGAACAGTGATTCTGGAATATTTTTAGCTTTCTTTAATAACCACTGAGTGGCTTAAATTCGGTAGAATCATTATTTTTAAGCATTAATCCGTCGAGTCTTTCTTACAATTTTTAACATTTCAACATATTTTTTTTCTATATTGTATCACACAATTCTCAGAGATAAAGAGATGTCCAACTCCTCTCGCACTTGCTAAACGTCAAAACCTATTGTACTTTGACAGCTAATCGAGTTCAGTAGGTTTTGACGTTTAGCAATTGRAAACGAGCGATCGCCAGATTGAAATCTTACCAAAAAAATAGGGATTTGTTGCATCGTTCAAGACCACTTATAAAAAATGTTAAGCAATGAAAATAAAATAAATTTGTAAAATTTAAAGGTATTTGATGAAACGTTTTGTAATTTGAAGCATCATAGTATTATTTTCAATGGAAAATGATTAAAAACATTTAATGAATGAGAGCTAACAAGCTTAAATCTTTTTATTGGGTATTGAAAGGTCAAAAGTCAGTTATTCTAATATATGTACTTAAAAAGTTTTAAATAGTTTATTCATATAATAAATAACCACTATATAGTAATTTTTATTCGTACTAAATGTTGGGTGTTTTAATTTAAATGTGCAAAAATTATTATTTTGTTCAATCTGACCATAATGGAAAATGTTATAAAAAAAACGCTAACTTGGACATCCCTTTATTCCTGCAATTCTTATGCAAACTGTTATGTCTTTTCGAWAAATATTATTGATTCATTTAACGAAACCTTTTTAAGACAGATCCGTAAATTTAAAAGTCGATAACTATCGACTGTAGTTGACTGTTTTTTATAACAAGGTGTTCACACTATTAGTGAGTAAATGTTATTTTGTTATTGGCATGACTCACTATACTTATACGCCTAGTAAAAATGTTAATAAGAGCTTATAAAACTAATGGTAGTATGTCCCATTTGGAAAGCACTTACATACATATATATAGAGTACAGTATTGATTGCAAAAAGCGTCATTACCTATTTATCTTTGCACATACACTTCCGCAGTAGATTTCCATTTATTTAATTTTGATTGCGTTAAGCTCTCTCATAGTGACTATTTCATTTAGAAAATAATGACATYTCATTCAATAGCCAACAATTTTCATTAATTTTAAAAGCGTTAAATATATTTTGTATTCCTCTGCTGCTATGTGCATATGTAATTTTTTATTATAATTRCGTTTGAGGAAATTACGCATTTTAATAATTGATTTGATATTGRAATTAATGTGATCTGGCAAATTAATTCCATACATACATATGTATGTACGTATATTTTTCGCATTTCACGCAGTGAATAACTTGTGAAATCTTGACTTGCATCTGTTTGTCATGTAATTCGAAATCATGAATCAAAAATCTTTGGAAGCATATTTAAATCTGAATATTTCAACGCTCTCGGTTATTACTAAAGGTCAATAGTTTATTTAGAGGTCACATTAGCTGGAAAAATGCTCAAATTAAAAACTATAAAAATTATCTACCTTTTATCTCGATACAATCACATAATTGAAAAATAATTGCAAATGATAATTATACAAAAAATTATTATTATTATGTAATTATTAGATATTTTTTTGTGAATTGAAAATTTCAACTTCAATTTACCTATACTTTTTTTTTGTCAAATTTATGAAAATCCTCAAAAGTAAAAGTGTAAAATGTAAACAGCATTTAAATTGCGCAAACCATTTCACTCGAGTCAACACGATAGTCATCGTTTTTAATTGCCTACATTAGCGCAAAAATACGACGTGCTTCTGCGCACTTTCTGCTGATAATTCGAATCAATAAACACAAATGTTAAGTSTTATAACGGCACGTTTTGTAAGTTCAAATTTACATAATGTACGACTTAAGCATATGGCCAGATTAGTAGAACAAATTCTAATATAGCAATATGTTTTTGCATGTATGTACATACACTAAACTCTAAAGTATTCGAGCTTATGAGATTACGTACGGTACCCACAATTTACGAGATAAACAATATTTAGATTCTAGAGAACGACAATCTTGGAAATATGCTGAGGTTAAAGGTATATTGAAAACAGCTAATTGGATTTTTAACAATATACAATTCTAGTAAGACATATCGRTTTGAAGTTAGTATAAGTAACCTCAAAATGTAGCTGCGGATTAGGATGAATATCTTTCGAGAAATACGAATTTAAATATGTTTAACATATAAAACGTTTTCATACATTTTTGTATATATTTCGACGTAAAAATTCAAAATATCCCTCGTTGAACCATTTTATAAAGATTTCAAAAACATAAGCAGATGTGTAAATTATTTCCACTTTGGAGGCGGGCTTCTTAAAACGGCATAATTACTCTTGTTGAAAATAAATTATCCAGATCATGTCAATATAATTCTATCGATTATTATTTGGAATGCCATTCTACACCACTATTCTGTTTGCAAAATGTTGTTGTCACCTGACAGTTGACAAGCATAAACGAATAATATGAATTGAGTGTAATATTGTAAGCTGTTTATGTTTTGTAGCACCTTATTTACTGGTTTAAGTAATAGCATAAAATATTTGGTAAATTTCCCTTATTAAGCAACACAAACAGATTTAATTTTGTGCTATTGTATATTTTTTTATTTTTCTTCAATAATTTGTATTATTCATTCTTTTTTGCTTATCAAGTGAGAGGGAAAAATACAAGCACATTCATATTATTATCTAMACAGCTATAATAAGTAATTTATATGTAGTCGTGCTAATGAACCCATTTGAACTTAATTAGCATGAAGTATGRAATTTGGTGATTATTTAGATTTTACCATAGACAACTCAATTCCTATGCACATCAGCTGATATGAAATGTATGTCAGTATGTTTTTGGTGATTTTTTATATTTTTTACTTGCACAACAAAATCGGYGTTTCAATGCCAAATACTCGTTGGCCTCATTAGAGTAGGATATTTATATATTTAYTTATAAAGGGTGCYCGATTTYGAGGTTTTCYACTTTTTTAAAGAAAAAACAGAAACTTMAAGTTTAATGGGGAATGTTTATTATCATTCGAAAGAACATTCTTTGATATTTATTTTTTGAATATTAGCTCTTTATCTGTTGAGTCCAATTTTCGAATTGTCTCAATAAAGTGGTAAGTTTTAGGCATCAAATAGTCGGTTATTATTAGGCGATAATGGTCCCCATTGACGGTTACGTTCTCAATGGCATCATTTTTGAAGAAAAATTCCACCGGCTCACAAACTACACCAAATCATTGTTTTTTCTGGAGAAAATGRCATCKTTTGAAACTCTTAAGGTTACTCATCGTYCCAAATGCKKCAATTTCGCTTTTTTRYATACYCATTGAGTGAGAAATKGGCCTCATTGCTGAAGAAAATTTAGTTCGAAAACATCGTATCTTCTTGCAAGTTCTCAGGAACCTRTAGACCGAAGAAAGGTCGAGTGGTCGAGGGAAATGAATCTGTTATTCATCATATTAAACTTCCAAATTTGCAAAATAGAGTAGAATAACTACTAGAGTTTGACATTTTAACGTACTACATATGTATATCAAAGCTTGATAGTGATCGGTAGTATATACAAAATGACAAGAGCCATCTCAATTRCCTGGAAAGTAGTCGATATTCACTTATAGTGTAATGTTGTTTGCCTGAGTATTTATTATTGGCGTGAACTATATCTTATTTATATATTATAGATATAAGCTATTATTCACCCAACGCTTCTATGACGTTATCATCTGTTAATTTACGCGATGAAAGCTTTGAACAGTTAAACAACTAGAACCTACGCTCTTACACCTATTACGTTATGAGCGCTTAATATAGCCATATTAATATGTGTATGTGTATATGAATGCAATATATATGTACGTGTGCACTAAATTTTATGGTCGCAATTTATTTGCTGGCTTACATCATTTTGACCAACCACAATGTGATTGATTTTCCGGTATAGCAAAAACAGGAAATTGTTTAATTATTTTTTATCACTTTCTTATTGCTCTCGAAATGAAGTAATCGCAACTAATACTTAGATGAATCATTTTTATACTTACACAGGGTATATTAAGTTTGCCATGAAGGTTATAACATCCAGAATGAAATGTGGGCAGGGTCTCAGTTAAATKTTGAGGCCACTRACTCCGAATTTCSGAAATAAATTTTAATAATTTCGATTCGTTGTTGAATCATATATGTTTCTATGATGAAATGGCAAACCTTACTGAAGAGAAATGTCAAAAGAGCGGGAAAAATATGGCGTCGTTTGTGGTCCCTTTCTTTATTTTTTATTCGGTTGTTTTTTCTTATTTATATACAAATTTATGTTATTGATAACCGTTTCTTAAAAGATATAATTTGTTTTAAAAAATACTTTAAATTTAGGTACTGATTTCTTCTTATTAGTTTACAAAATTAATATTTTCATTAATGGATTATAACGTCATACCTTGCTCTTAGTTTCCATTAATTTTAACACGCCTCCATTGGAACCACTTTATACTAAGCATTTATATGTATGTGGTTACCAATGATTTCTTTTAAATTTTCAACATAAATTATACTCGTACCGAAAGTAAACGTAAAAATAAGTTCTCTTAAGGCTTTCCAAGCTAACATGCTATAAACACTCTTCTTTCATCAGCATAAAATAGGCGATAATAAAATTTCCCCATTTCAATTGTTAGTTCACATTTTACCATTACATGTTCATGCAAATGTATCTTTATAAAACTTTAATGTGACCTGACCTAAATTTCCACAAGCCACAAAAATAATATTGTCTTTAGGAGATGGTAATGAATATTTTACTCATATTTCCAGGTAAAATACCGTTTGTTGTTATTATTTGCTGCAAATATGCACATTATCATAAGGTAATTTAGTTTCCCAAAACGCTGAATATTTATCACTTCCTCTTACTCTCTACACAGACAGCTATTTGACATTGCCATGCGCCGTTTTGGCATAGACAGTTACGTTTATTTACTATAAAACTCTCGTGGACGACCTTCAACGGCATCAGCATTAATTTYGGTTGTACGTCTTGACAGCTGGCTGCATGCTAAGGGTTGAGAGTTGTGGCTGTGTCGCGTGGGTGTGTACGCAGGCCAGGTAGGAAGGACATAATATGAGTGCACATGCACTTGATACAAATCCTTGGGAAGCTGGCAAGTGCACTCGTACTTGTTGTGTTGTTGTTGCACGGTTATAGGCAACGAGGTTGTGGAAGTGTTTACACAGCTGAGATTGTACACTGTGTGCTCAACTCAAGGCCTGTGTATGCATTTTTAATAAGATGAATGAATTTGAAGATGCTAAAGAATATGATGAATTCAATGCATATCTATAGGCGCATTAACTTATAATATGTTGATATTATCTGGGCCTGACKKAGCCATTATATGTRTGTATGTATATTTGGATTTACAAWATACAAGTTTTATTTAGATAAATAAATGAGGTTTGCACCGCGACCTAAGTTCTATCGTGCCCTATGTTTTGGACAACTAAATATTTATTTTGTTGAACGAATGTGTGCAGTTGCAATTTTAATACATATCAACAATGATTTTATATGTAGTTGTGTGAATGATTAATAATCTTGTTAATAATAATTYTTTATTTCTCTCTCATTGCAGATATAACATAAAAGAAAAATAGAGGGTGTGAAATACAGACCTCTAAAATTAACTTGACACAAGGAAATTGTAAAAGAACAACAATTCCGTCTTTGCTACGGTTAGCGCCAAAGTAGCTGGATTTACACTGTTTTACGCCGAAGGGAATGGTATATTTCTTGGGGGATTGGGGCATGGGAGATTCTGACTGTACGTCATATCATCAACATGTTCCAACAATACAACAGACCACTTTGCATGCCCATAGCCACAGCCAACGCCAGCACCATCATCATCAACAACAGCAACAGCAACAACATGTACAGCAAATTCACGTACAACAGCAGCAAAATGAGCARCAACGTCTTGAATTGCAATTACAATTGCAACAACAACAACGACAACAACATATTGGTGAAATTGCACCTACATTAGGTCAACTATCGCCCATTCAATTTGGCAGCGGCACACCAGATGCAACAATATTGCTGAGCAGTACTCTCACAGCTGTACAACAACAACAGCAGCAACATTTGTTAACTAACTCACCGCAACATGTGGCGAGCAGCACTTTGGTTACAGCCAATTTGCAGCAATTGTCYGTGAGCAGTAACAGTCGCAGTAACAGCCACTGTTCGACCCCTATTAAGTCAACAGTGCTTGATGTTTTTGATAATACCGCCTATCAGCAACTGCAACAACAACCTACGCAACAGTTAAAGCAGCAGCAATCGTTGCCAACACAAGCACACCCGCTTGCCTCGGCGACAGCTGCTTTGCATCAGTATTTGGATCGTCAACGTTCCGATTCGTGTGTCGGTAATGTTGGCAGCTGTACGAATGCACCATCCACGCCGTCTGCACCAGCGGAACACGGCGCTAATAACAGCAACAACAGAGGATCAACGGCCGCAGCTAATAATTTCCTGCTGCCACAGCTGAGTAAGGATCTTCTGGAAAGTGAGGATGAAGTCGCACTGCAGCCGCTCTCCAATCAGGTATGTTTATAAGGAACTTTATRTGGTAAATTTTAGAATAGCATACCCCGATTTAGGGGTTAAATGTATGGATAGAGAGGTCCTCAAGATCAAGAAAACACATGGGTACAACATACCCATTTTAACCTCTAAATCGGGGGATTCTAAATCCCAGCTGTTAAGCTAGAGCTATTGTTATTTATATACTAGTAGTATACTGAATGAGTTCATGAACACATAAAAAACAGTTTGAAGAATTGATTACAGGTGCTTCCCACACCTATTTGTACATGTATGATTTATGAGTTCATCATTCATTTAGATTGTCGTTTCATTGATAAAAAGARTTTAAAGCCACAATTTGTATAATTTCTTTTTTATTGATGTTATCTTGCCTCAAATTCCTTGTATTGTATTTAATCACTTTCTTACGTCATTTTGGCAAATCGATCAATAAACTTTGTTATCGAAAATTATCGCACAATCACAAGCAAATATTTTTTTGTAATTTTATTGAAATCTAAAAGTGCGAAACTAATTTTTTTTAGCAAAATATATATAATAAGTAAATTTTAATAAATAAATAACGTAAACTCAGGTATCTTTATAAATAATGCATATATTTATAAATTAACCCAAATCACTTCCTGTCCGCAAAATAATTATTTTTGTGGCGAAAGAAATAAGTCACTTTTATTTGAAGCTAAATATATTTAAGAATAGAAATCATGTGCACACACATTGMAAAAATAAAATGTGAAAAATTAAGAAAGAAATAGACAGCTGTTGAATCAGCCAAATCGGTCAAGTTCAAAGTATTTTTTGTTTTGTTCTCGCGGTAACATGTTAAGGCGCGCGTACACACCTGCGCTGAACGAGGCTTTCAAAGGCTTTGCTGAAATTAGTATTTATTTTGAACTAAATATAAATTTTAATTTATAACATTTTAAAATAATTATAATCTTTTTTGCAACCCACTAAAGTAAACAATAGAATTATTAGAAAAAATATGTGCAGTCAAAAAGCTTCGCACAATTTGTAATTACCTTAGCAGAGAAAAAAGTAGCGTGCTATAAATAAATCCATATATAATATTTTAAAGATCGGCGCAGGCTAAATTCTCCGTGTGATATTTGTATGCACATATATCAAGAGGAAATATATGCGATATCGTTTGGATTATCTGTGTCATATCTCTTCGCATTTTCATTGCTCCCTCCTTTATCGATTTATCGTTATTTTATTTATAGCTGTATGTATTGAAAATAAAGTAAGAAGACAGCGTATTTAATATTTTTATTTTTGGTAACAGTTTTATGCACGCGTTCGCTCATTTTTCTGCCACTTTGTTGATCGTTTGGTTTTCTTGTTTTATGGAAAATATTTACTCTGTACATTATATGCACAAACGTGTGGTAAAAATCAGATTGTTTGTTATTTTTCTTTGAAAGTCATTGAACGCAGTAGCTGAAAAAAAGTCATTTCTTTGATGGTCCAGTTAAATAGATTTTAGGCCAATTACCTTAAAAATTATTGCATGTGCATTTTTTATTATTTAAAATCGGTTGCAAAGTTCGATTGTTTAAGTCAAAGTGGCTGTACATGGCATGCGTAAATATGATATYTCTGAAACGTAATACAGGATAGTTGTAGAGCTAAGCACCRGGGAAACAGTGGAGCATCTCTTGTGCACTTGTCCCGCATTGGCAAGACTACGCTGTAARCATCTGGGGTCCTCATGGTATAATGCACTGGAGGAGGAATTGATAGTGAGACCGCAGAGACTGTTAAAATTCGCGTCAAGCGCAGCTATCCTAAAGGATGAAKCTTGAACCTAAAAACTGAACGCCATCTATTAACGCAACGGACCAAAATTGATCTATGCTTATTACATATTAGATTAACATAACCTAACTTCATATAGAATACAGGAAGTAACGAATATCTTGTGTTKCATACCTTTCCTTGAAAGCCTTGTAATATGTCCGCAGAAATGTATAGACAGTTATATTACTTGTTCACACGTGCATGCATATATTGAAAAATCTGGCAAATTGCTCAACCTCTTATTACAGATATTCATATAGTAGGTTTGTGAACATGGATTTTATTGCATACATTCCTTACACAAAAATGTCACATTTTTCGACAGGAATATTTGTAATTGACGTCATATGGTTGGAATGTTTCCGATAATTTACGCAGTCTTTCAATTTTAATTATAAAAAAAAATATTCACACTTATGAGTATGAGCAGCTGAGAAAATATTTTTAGTATTATTTAATCTTACATATTATTGTATGTTATATAACGTGTGCACTTATATTACATATATTTCGAAAATAATTRAGTTATTTTAATGGTAACTTTGATGTTTAGTTAGTATGAACTTTGCTTTTTGCTAAGCCTTACAAATTGTTCAATACATATTTTTATAAATCGACATTATTTTTCATATTCGATAATTCCGTGCCAACAATCTGAATTATGATTAGTATTTAAATTAATGTGTACGCTTTTCGCTCCATATTTCAGGTCGGTGGCCACACACGTCTTCTACTGTTGAATCAATCGACTGTCATAAAGCCATTGAATTTGCGTGAATTGGACTTTTATCAAAACATTCCGCACGATGTACAGAAGTTTGTGCCCAAATACAAAGGTAAGCAGACGGCCACTTATTAGTTGTACACATACAAATATTCGAAGACAGGAAAAATAGAAAAGTAAGAACTAAAATATGTTTATCGAAATTTGTTTTATAGCTATCAGATTGCATTCATTTAAATCATTTAATGTTTTGCATATAAAAATAAAAATAAATATCACTAAAGGRAAAAGTAAAAAGTAAATATTTTAATATAATTTAGTGAATTTATTATCGCTATGTAATGCATTTTAAACAAGGTTAGATTTAAATGCCTATTATATGTCAACATTTAAAAATAATAACACAAAATAAAATAATTAAAATAAAATGGATGGAGTTGAAATTGTGCAAATAGTGGCTGCAAAAGTAATGTGGCACAATTACCATGCCATATAGCGATAACAGTGAATTGTGCATAGTACAAGTATAAAATTGAATTGTTTATCATTATGTAGATTTGCATATACCATACACGTATGTTTGTCTGCTCGTGTAAACTCCTTTCAGCACCTCATATCAAGTATCAATTACTGTCTACGACATCAAGTACAAATCGAACAATATAATTGAAATCATTAACCAACCAGCTCTTCACTCATCTCTTCATCTCTGTGCGTGATTTTTATGTTTCTCTATTCCTTTTTTTGTTTACTTTTAGCACTTTAAAGAAAGCCAGGAGACATTTTGTAAATATGGCAGTTTAAAATCTAATTATAACATGCATTCGAGTTATTAATTTATATTAGGCATATATTTCCATTTTTATAAGCTGTGATACGAGTAATATGCTATATAAATACAAATCTTATTATACGAGAGAGTAATATATATTGCATTATATAGGCTATACTCTTATGTAGTTAGCTAAATATTTATTATAAAAAATTGTAATCTGCTATTATGGTGCAAACTAATAAAATAAAGACTTACATACAACAATAAAAAAACTTTAGAAAAGTGACTTAGACAAATATTAAAACAAATGTATTTGTTACTAAAACAATATGAAAAAATTAAGCATAAACAAATAAAAACAACAAAAAAAAAAACAATTTGATAAAAAAAATATGCAAAATGTATTAAAGGCTTCTTTGTATTTAAGTAACAACTTTTAGAGACATTTGTTTTAACACTGAGAGAATACACAGGGTTTCAAATTACACCAGTAGCTTCACATTTTAATATGGATTTCTTTCTATCACAATCTACTCCTATGTGTATCAAAATTCTACACATAAAGTTCATATAAACATTAAGAGTTTTTACATCAATATTCAACACATGAACTGGCGAACGTCAACATTAAAACCCCATGACTTTCAGCTGAGTTATCCACTGTGTGCAAATTTGTTTACCGCGTATRCTGCAAAATTTAAGCTCAGCAAGAAACCACAACAAACCCTGTGTATTTTTACAATATTGTTAGTGAACATTTTTAATCTGTAAATCGTACAATTACAATTTTTAAATAATTGTTTAAGTACAATAAGCATGAAATTGTTTTTGTATTCCTATTTACAGATCAAATATATGTTTGAACTGTATGCAAAAATGTCTGTAAGATAAATTACGTGATTCAAGTGAATTCAACTTTCCGTAGTAATGCATATTTAGATTTAGTAACAGTTATAAGTGCTTCAAGGGTAAGTGCAAATACAAGATAAACAAAATAAGAATAGAAAAAGTTATGGTTAAAAAATTTTCATGCATACTTTGAATATTACGCGTATTAAAAACGGTTATACATGTTTATCAAATAAAATAAAGTTACGGCAAAAAAATGCTGAATTTTAAATTAAATACAACAAAATTTATAATTAATAACTTAAATATATGTATATGCTTTATTAAAACTTCCAAGCACTATATTTGCCCTAGCTTTGTTTAAGTAATTTTTAAGAGGTTATATATACAATATATTGACACTTTTATCATAGTTAACTATCTACTTTACTTCATTTAACTTTTCACAAACAAACATCTACTCACTGTATGATTATTAAAATCCTTGTGTGCTTACAACTCTCACCACCAAATTTGTTTAAAAAGAAATGCCTGGCTGTGTGAGTCGGTTAAGGCACACGAGGATGTACGTTGAAATGATTTTTTTGGTCTGCTTTTACTTCCCGTACCTGTGTAGCCTCGTTGCATGGCTCGAAGATACGTAGAAAATGTGCGCGCCAGCAGAGAAATGAACATTGAATCAGTGCAGTGATATGTGCAAGCAATGATAGCGAGAGAGCGTTAAAGTGATTGMGAATGCGAGCGCGTGAATACATTTTTGGGGCTCATCTGGAACTACTGGGGGCTCGGGAAACTCGTTGTAGCGTAATATCCTCAAAACCTGTTTTCTTTTTTATCAAAGAGCAAACCAAAGTTGTTGTGTTTTTTTCTTTATTTATATATTATGATTCAGTGAAAGCATGTCGTCGTCGTCGTCGGCCGCGATTTGTTGTTGTACAAGGCAACCTACACAAACAATAAAACAATGAATCTGAAAACTGAGGAACGCTTCCGCGCAACCCCACAAACCGAAATCGAAATGTAACTGAAACCAATGTGTGACATAAAAGCACATCGCTCCTCTTATCTATATAAACAAATGTACATAACTCTGCATAGCGAAATCAGTCTGACTCTAATCGTGCTATTGCTTTATTTATGCAATAAGTCGATGACTATGACGAAGACGAAGTCGACGGGTATATCACGATTTCACTACGGAAGGGTTTGTATAAAGATTTTATCCCGATCTTTAAATCGTTTATTAATACGTGTATCGATTTTAATTACAATGAAATTAGTATATAAATATAAACTATATAATACTTATTTTGTTTAGGTAAAGCAGAATTTTGTTAAATGAGAGATAAATATTAAACATTTTGCAAAAAAAGAAAAATTCCAAGTTTCATAATTATTTACCTAATTACTCATTGGATTCCATTACTTCTCCAAGAGTACTTTAAATCCTGCGTATGTGGCATCAAGATGTCTTTTCAAACTATTTTTTTCTTACTTTTATTGAATTTATTATACTTAGATATGAACCACATATCCCTTCATAAAAAGCGCGTTGCAGTTTCCAATTTGTAGTTTTTTCACATAATTTTACTTAGAGTGATTTTCACTCAAGCTCATTTATTTACTCCCTAAATTAAAATCCTCTTGTACGATTCTAGAAATAAACACTATAAATGCTTTCAACAAGTTAAGGAGGTAGGAAGCTTAATAAGTGATTTAAATAGATATTAATAATAAAAATAAATAATATACAAATTTACATGAGAATTTCCTTAAAGAATAAATCGCGACGTTTGTACAGATCACTTGTCGCTTGGCTTCGAATAATCTACGAAGAACATTTCATGTTGTTTATTCGATTTTGTTTTAAATAAAATTAGATACAAATTAAATTTATATCTTTTGTTTTATTTTTGGTTTTTTTGTTACAATAATTCATGTTAATGCTTTCGCCAAAAATTTTTCAGATTTGAATTCTATCGATTTTTGTACTGGCGATAATACATATAATAAATAATAAATATTAAATTTATCGAAACGTGAAATATCAAACATAGCAATTCATCAAGAATTTTTTTCGTTAAAAAATTGTAAGAAAAATAATTATTTGATATCATTTGATAACCAGATAGTCAAGAAATGATTATTTTGCATATTATGTACATATATATTCATTATTATTTTGTTTTGTCCCTAAAATGCTATTATTACAAAAATACGAAAAATTTAAACATAATACTTTAACCCTCAATTTCACGCCATCACATTTGTGATAGTTGCTAGCTTGACATCTTTCTCTACTAAATACTAATAGAAAACAGTATATAATAACATTAATCATTTGTATGAATATCAATTTAGTCCGTTTTTAGGTTAAGCGAAATTTTAAATATATATTTATTTTAATTTAATTGAATTACGTAATTCCTACAAAAAACAAAATGTTTCACAACTAATCATCAAATTCTCTCTATATGCATATTTTTTGTAGGCGTGATGCAAGCGACCACAATGGGCGGTGCAAAATTGGAAAAACGGTACTCGCCGAGTTTCCGCGAAGAGCCGGTGCGTAAAATGAGCACCACAAAACGGAAACGAGATGATGTGCTAAGGTAGGTAAAAATCTTCATAAAACAAAAAACAAATTTTTCAAAAATTTATTGAAAAACATTTTACATATTTATTGCTCTATATTAATACAAACATACATCAAAACTATACATGTCAAATGACCCAACAAACAAATATGGCAATGAATTTTTGCTTTTATTTTAGATATAAAGAAATTACTTTCAATTTATGTTTGCGTGTGCGCGTGTTGCAAAAACAAAAAAATATACAGATTTGTGTACGTGATACCAAACTCTCCATAGCGAGCTAACTTTTGCGGGTATGAATTGAAAAATAAAACATTATTTTTGTAAATAAATCTTTGTTTATAAATTACAAAATATGTTTTAACAAATTCTTGTGATAAATTCATAACGAAGACTAATTAAATAATGAAATTCGTATGAACCTATCCAAAGCACAAAACATGTTTCCATGTCCCCCTATATTTCTTTTAGGCCGCCATTAACGACGACCACCATCAACCAATTCACATTGAGCAATATTGTTGTTTGATATAAAACCGTGTGTTCAAACTCAAGCACGCAGTCGTAATAAAACAAAAATAAGGTAACAAGCTCAAAAGCCAAACAAATCGCCGCCCCCCAGTGAAATAAATGAGCGAGCARGCAAACGAACAAACGTGCGCCTGTTTGGACGCCTTTAACTCGCTGCTGCCCCCATCCCTACAAAACACTGGAGCCGCACTGCACCGCACCGCACATAGCCACTCGACTCCTTGCCAGCCAGTAGCGAAACGCCGACCGAATAGCCGCTAACGCAAAGCATGGCCGAGCGCTGCTGTTGACGATGAGCTGGGAGCCTAGAGCGGAATACAAGGCAGCGATCTGTAATGCCTCCATTATCGACACACAAACTCGTTGCATAGAAATGTATACAATGTATTGCAAGTCATATTCTATCGTACTTAATAAGTGCATCATTAGATTTTTAGAGTTAGAGTTGTTATCTTACATAGGTAGGAAGAATGTCATTTTGTAGTTGTAATAATTTACATAGGTAAAAAAAAAYTAAAGCATCTTCTTTCACATTTGTTTATTCAACAATATGTAATATTTATTTATTAATTATTAAAATGTGTATAGTATATTTAAAAAATAAAAWATAAAATTAAACAAAAAACAACGTTTCGTTTATGCAATTTTTAATGCCTACAAGGTTTATTTTTCTTCTTTTCTCTTACAGGATGAAAGTTCATAAGAATGGAAATGCTGCCGATGTTATAAAAAGTATTTCGCAATTAGACAACACAAATAAGCAATGTTAGTATCCATAGAAGAAATTGGTGTGGCCACTTGCGACCAAATAACCAACCAAACATTCAACAACACTAATTTTTTGTCAACAAAAATTTCATATTTCACATGTCATGCATATTTTAAATGCATTCAATAGCCACAAGTCTAACTTCAAAGTTAATGTTCGTATGCCATCAATTTAACGGAACTCGTATTTTGTCAACGCCATCAGTCATCAAAATATCCTGTTCAAATTCATAATTTCATTAGATTCATATTCGGATTAAACTGATGCTTTGGTTATATCGCAGCTCTCGTTGTAGGACGAACTCCTTTTCAAACCATTATAATGTACTGTTCCTCACAGACTCGGAGTTCTCAGGAGAACCGGATTCTCTGCAACGATACTTTGCAGATTTTTTCTCCATTAATCCATTACAATTATCTCCGGACACCGTTTTTCTCTCTACGGTCCCATATACATATATGTAATGATCAGTCTGTAACATATGTTTAATTCGATTTATGATCAATTTTAGATTGATACAACACATTTGTTAAAAAATTTTAATAATATCTAAATTAATATTGTGGCTTTTTACAAAATTGGGAAGTTTTTACATCGTCGCTAAGGATACCTTGTTAGAGTAGTGTTTTTCGATTTCGGCATATGATTTTTTATTTTAAATAAAATTACTTTTTTTATATATTATATAATTTTGAAACAATTAAGGTAACTTTTTTGATAAAGGGGGATCAAATAGTTGAAGCAGTTAATTAATAATAATTCATATTCATTAGATCATCTGTCGTCATTGAGTTGCATGTTTTTGTGTTGACTAGGTAAATAGGCTGAGTTTTTTATTTTCGTTTTGGTGGTCACCAATTGGATAACTAATGGATTTGGAAGAAAGGATTGGAGGAAGTTTTCTTCATATAAGTGAATAAAGAATATTCGCAAAAACTTCAGGTTTCTTTTTATGACGATTTGAGCTATGATCACATTGATCAATAAATTTACTCCATTCTAAWTCCAATTTTTAAATTTTCAAATCTTGTAAAACAAATCATTCCGGTTACGCGGACCAGGTGTTCTACTCTTGTCTTTCAAGTTTCTAGATTCTTTTTTGTATAGAAAGAGGTGTCATTACGACAGTGCGGTTTGCGAAATTTTATCGATGACTAATCACGGTTTCGACTGCCTGACAGATTCCTAATATTCGAATATGTTTCTTTAATTCCTTATGTATTACGCAACTTTAACCAGTTGAATCCACTCAATACGAAGCGAGAGTCATCGCTCAACCACAGTATTCGCCAGATTCGGCTCCCTGTGACTTTTCTGTTTTCGAARCTGAAAAATCTGCTACGAGGAACGCGACATGAGTGCCTTGAGCCAAGCATAAAAATCGTCAGATAGACTTTTCGCGTCATAAACAAAGAGAAAGAGATTAAKGTAAATCATATGGAGATAAAATTGCACGCGAACATGAGAAGGTTATACCATTATAAGCAAATGTTTTTACCTAGGACCAAAGGCTAGTCAAGTTCGATTTAGAGAGTATTTTTTAGTTGACTTGTCGTATTATAGTATGTAAGGGTCTTTGCTGTTCTCTGATATTCATCCATCAGTAAGTCTTCTACATTTGTAACTAGGTTTCCTAACATGTGATGAGAATGTGATTTTTACAGGCAATCGATTGACGAAGGGCACGTGAAAGATCTAAAAATAAAAATAGTGCATTTACGTGGCTACCAAAGGCTCATAGTCTTTCTGCTTAGCTCAGCGTAATTTGACACAACGTCGCTTACTGGGCAAACTTTAACAGCGTTTGTGAAAAATTAGCTTTTGAGGTGACCAACGAACATAAGAAGGAATTTTCCGTATTTTTCTTTTCTATTTCAATTGTCTGCCCTCCGCTCATTTACTCACATACATATGTATATTCTGTTTCTAATGAAGATAATGTGTGTGGAATTTCTACTTAATAAAATATATTCATTTTTATTTTTTAATGTAATACATTTATTAACCATTTTCATTATTTTTCCAAACATAAATCTCTTTGCAGATTTCCTTATGCTCGAGAACATCACTTCGCAATTTCGTAATCCATGTATTTTGGACTTGAAAATGGGCACACGTCAGCATGGTGATGATGCCTCGGCGGAGAAGCGCTGCAAACAAATGGCCAAGTGTGCGGCTAGCACCTCGGCATCGTTAGGTGTACGCCTTTGTGGCATGCAAACCTATCAGGCGCATATCGATCAATATGCCAAGCGCGACAAATATTGGGGACGCGAGTTGGATGAGAGTGGCTTCAAGCAGGCTTTGCATGACTTTTTCTACAATGGCTATCGATTGCGTACACGCGTTATCAAGAAAATTGTACAGCGTTTGCTACAATTGCGTCGTGTTATCGAAAAACAATCCAGTTACCGGTTCTACTCGTGGTGAGTGGGGAGAATGAATTCTATTTTATATTATATTTTTACTAAACTTTATGCTTCACATTTCTAGTTCACTACTCATTGTTTATGAGGGCTATGAGGAAAATCCACAGGCTCATCCCATGGATGTTGAGGAGTGGCTTACACCTACCACGCCGAAGTCAGCTACAAAGTCCGCTACTTTCGACTATCATCCTGATAACAGTATTGATGATGATGACATCGACGATGACGATGAAGATGTAGTAGATGCCGATGATGACACTGCCGGTCATGATGGTGGTGATGAACTGGAGCTACACGAAACAGAGGATGATGACCTGCATATGGTTGCAGCGGATAGCGGTAATGCATCGGCGACCAATAGCAGCACCGGCGGTGATCCATGCTGTTATGATGCTGATGCCTCAAATGATTCTACGAACGCAGCCGGTCTGAATCTCCCTGCCACACGTCGCAAACGCGGTTTGACAGAGGCAACTCTGGAGAGATCGCGTGGCTTCGCAGATGTAGTAACACCAGTGCGCGGCTTTGATGAGGACTCAGCTGCATCAGCTACAGCTGCCAATACTATTAATGATGCAGTATCCATGCCACCACCATCAATAGCAGGATTAAGTACAGATAGCAATAATGCTATGTCCACCGGTGGCAGTAACAYTAATCCGCCATTCATTCCAATATCCGAAGACACAGTATTCCTCGATCCCGAACCACCCATGCCAAGCGTTTCGACATCTTCACCGCACTCGGGCGACTCTTGGATGAACTATAGCAGCAATAGCAGTGATGACTTCTCCGGGCTTTCTGAACAAATCAAAGCGGTCACCAGTGGTCGCCAAACGGGCGATAACAGTTCGGACGAGGCCAGCTCTGATTATGATAGCAGCATAATTGGTCAAACAGAGGTGATGCTGAAGCGTTACAAATCTCAGCAAGAATCCTTCGATATTTCGCCTTTGACGCAAACGGCCGAAATGCCGCTTATGTCAGCAACAACAACAGCGCGTCTACCGCACACGCTCGCCTCATCTGCGTGTTCTACACCACCGCTGCCGCCGGGAAGTGTTGGAAAAYTATCTGCATCCGTTGCCAACTCTTCCCCCACCTCCTCGACTGCGTCCTCTCTGAAATCAGTGCGCGGTGCAGTTAAACGTCTGCGTTGCAAAGACGCCGACGATGAGGATGAAGTGACAGCCAGCGATAATAAAAAAGACGCTATATCGACGTCTTCGCAAGCGAAAAAATCAACAACAACACTGAGTCTAAGCAGCGTAGTTACGGGCGCAGGGAGTAGCAGTAGTGCTGCACCAGTGTCGTCKACACCGACGTCCGTCAACGCATCGCCGGTGAAAACGCCGCTCATGACGCCGACCTCAACAACATCCGGCACTGAGAGCACAGTAGATAAAATCAAGAACACACTGCTCGCTGGCATACAGGAGATACACAATACGAGCAGGAGCAACAACCACAGCAATAATGTAAGCAAAAAGAAAGCCACAGCGACGCGGCTAACTTTACAACATGCCTCCAAATCCCTGGATATCGCAGGCTGTCAAGCATCCGCAACTACCGAAGATGCACGATGCCTTGTAGATGTGCGTCTYATTGACTTTGCGCACACAGCATTCGTGCCGCGCAACGGTGGCGGATTGCTGCAGCAGGCAACCACCAGCACTCCCGTACATCATGGACCAGATGGTGGTTTTCTAACGGGGCTAGACAGCTTAAATCGCTTACTCAACGATATTCTTACCGAAGAGGTCTGCGTATAAGCGTGCTGTGCACGCATAAAACAGCATGCAACATTTAATTGGTTATGTGCCGATTTGCACCTCTACACGCTGAACCAGTGTAAGCAAAACGTCAGAAGTTTGAAAAACGCTTCGAGCGGAGACCTTACGCGTATTTATTTCACACACTGAAATACAAATCCACCAACAATTACAAATACAACGTAGAGGGTATATACGCGGCAGCAACGCAACCAGCCTAGACAAAACTAGCCCTCCACAAGCCCCCACCATTGCACAATTGACTGAGTATGCGGCGTGAATGGAAATTTTTGGAAAAACAAAAACAGCGAAACGTGTGTGACCGTCTGTAGGGAGCGTTTGAACAACTACATTTAAGTGTAAAATAGAAATTAATAACTACAAATTATAGGAAAAATGTTTATGGAGTAATTGGATTTTGAGAACCGTGCAACCGAGAGAGAAATAGAGTGAAAGGGAGTGAAAATTGAAGTGACGCGCACAGCGTTTGGCAGCAATATATCCACGTAATTAAGCTTTTTTAAATTAACAATTTTAAAGTGCTATTGGCGTAGGGGCATATTATGAGGGCAACTAAACAAAAATCGTAAAAAATTCGAAAACATAATTAAAAAAACTTATATATATTTTGTAAAATGGCTACTTATTGACAACGTTTAAATTTTTATAAAATCACATTAACAAAAAAAATTATAAACGTATAATTTGGAAGCGTTTTAAGCAAAAATTAAAAACGCAATACAAATATATCTGAAATATTAAAATTTTTAATAACAAAATTTTTACCATTTGCATTATAACAACTTTAAAATAAATAATACATAAATACATACATATTCATATTCTATATCAACCTGATAAAAGTTTCAAAATCCAAACATTGACTAATGCAATTAATCGGCAAACTTAAATACTTGCAARAATTAGCGCTGCAATGAAAATTACTGTCGGCTGAACGTATGCAAACTTAGTTTGTGCAGAATAAATTATTAATGCAGTATTGATAGAATATGAAATRAAATTGGATTTCGTAAAAAGAGGAGTTTTTCATTATGAAACCTTTGKATATTGAGCATTATTTGTTTAGCGATGATTTCGCTAAACTGAAATTGCAGTTGACTGTCAAAATGTACCATGTCATTTGATTAACTAACAACAAGCAATGATTGTTGTCAACAACCAATCGTGAAGTAACACACCTTGCACAATAAATGTCTTCCTCTGCAAATCGAAAATGATGTAAAATATCAAAAAATTAAAAAAAAATAGTTGTATCCTGCTTTCAATGGTACTCAAGAAAGTGAGATATTGTGCAAAATTAAGAACTTTGAGCATTACTTAGTGCAGTAATTGTTTTTGAAAATCGGTTGTTGATCGAAACTTGGATCAGCACTTCACGCATAAACATTTTTGCATTACAAAAAAAATTATGAAAAACTAAGTCGTAAATGTTCAGATAAAAACAATGCTTCTCTGCTGAGCTTAAAAGCATAACAYAAATTCAAATACATACTAATTAGTGGGCACTAAGTTTACTTTGAAATTATCATTATATGTATATTTTTA
>NW_017537316.1:89176-108300 GCF_001853355.1 Bactrocera latifrons
GCTATTATAGCCGAACAAAATTATTTTTAAAAATGAATTATAAATGTTTAAAAGTAATAAAAGGATTTTTTTTAATAGTTTTTCTTTTGACGCAAACATCCCTTAAACTTTAGAAATAAAGTCAATGAAGATTTAACGAAATATTCATAAAAATAAACAAAATAAAACCACCTTTACATAGTCCTAATTATAACAACAAAACAAAATTAAAAAATGCTGAWTATATTTTAACGTACCCTGCATATAAACAAAGCAAACAAGTTAAAAAAAGCACTTTATTTTATAAGATTTTAACTTGCTGTTTCTTAATAAACAATATCAAGTGTAATTTATTTTTTACAGCTAATTKTATGACGAATTTTACTAAAAACAAAGATATAATTTTAAAGCAAATTCATAAGGTTTACCATTAAGCATTCAAAGCGCAACACAGTATTTTTGCTTACAGCCCCAAAAATTAAAAAAATAAGAGTAATAAAAAACATGATTAGTTGTATAAATATAGGCGTACAGGCAACAGCTAATGCCGATGAAGCAACCTTATTGTGATTTTTGTTTGAAATAAAGTGTGAGCAAATTAAATTAATACAAAAAATTAAAAATTAGATAATGCTGTTGCATTTATAAATTTTGGTTTTAAGAGCTAGTAATGTAATTGCATAATTGTTTAAAAGTAATATATTTATTAATATAAGAAAAGCGTTAACAAAGAAGTAATTTAAGTAAAAATAAAAATTATTTTTTAAAGTACTTGTACAACTTAAATAAAAAATATGTTAAATTAAACAAAGAAATTTCAAAAAGAAAAATAAACCAATAAACATGTTATTTGAACGAATACGTAGACAGTTTTCTGAGCCAAAATTTGTAAAAGCAACAGCATTGATATTACCAAAAAAACTCATAATAAAATAAAACAAAATTAAATTGACAGTTTCCTTACAAAATAGAACTTTATAAAAGTAATATCTAAAATTTATATGACACATTAAAAATATATTATTAAACTAAGTTCATTATAAATCGCTATAAATAAAAAAAATATATAAAAAAATAGAACAGAAAGTATTCAAAAAATTATTACAAAAAAATCTGCAAAACAATTTATGAAAAAATACAAAAAGTATGCCACACTCTTATAATGTAATTTATAATAATTATACACATTAACAATGCTAACACACTACTGTTGTTAAAATACTTAAGTTAAAAGCTGCATTAATAATCATATAAAATTACTATATTTTTACTATAATACAAATTTAGCGGTTAGTAATAGGCAAGTGGCGTTGTGTGAATGGAAAAAAATTCAAATGGTCTATTGGAAAATTTGGAATTTGTTCAAACATTTTTTACGCAAGTTACAAATTTATATTGTTCAACTAATCTAAACAAAAATGTTAATTTAGTYTTTCGAATTTCAAATTTCGTGCTACGTTTAATTAAAAACTTTGTATCGAAATATCAATTCTGGATCACATAGTTTTGTTTTTGTTTGTTATGTTTTTTCATGAGTGTGAAGTAATGCATGAACTGATGTTTGAGAATAATAAAGTGCGTATTTTATAACTGTAAAATTGTGGATATTGTTACAACAAATGCTGATAACAAAATTGGATTTCTATTATATAGATATTTGTGCATTACAATATTAATATAACGCACGGCATTGTTTGAAACCAYACAATATACAAAATATGAAGTAATTAAAATAAATTATATTTAATAGGTTTTAATTGGAAGATTGTACACGTTAAAAAAATTTCACACACACAAATCATGCGAACCATTACCCAATAAAACTTTTTCTTTACTATTTTCAATTGATTTTTACTTTATTAATAAGATTCAGTTTCAAAATATTTAACAAATTTTCCACATCCATACATCTACACCATACCTACATAAACTTGTATATCTATATTAGAAACTTATAATAATATTGATTATAATTACAAATGCAATAAATATATTATAAAAATTCAAAAAAAAAAAATATTCTAGAATTACTTGAATAAATAAAGGTATAAACATATATATTACAAATAATGTTGTTTTATTTGAAAATGGGATTTCTTGAAACAATATATGATCACAGAAAATATCTGCTTACATATTCGGGCGTTTTGAAAACTCTACTGACATTTTATGTTGCAAATTATTTGAAAAATTAACTCAGGGGAGCTCAAATGCAATAAAATATAACAAATGTAATTTCCAACAGGGAAACTCTGCTCAAAAACGCAAAAAATGTATGCAGTGTTACTAAATCAGTAGTAGCCAAAGAGCGAAATATATATTAAAAATATATCATTATTATTAAATAATAATATATTTGTATATTTACGACTATATTCAGAGAACGTATAATATTATGTTTTCTGATATAAACTGACAATTTATTTGTGGTATATTAATTTTATTATATAAAAAAAAATTAACATTGTTGACACAACTGAAGCACGATTTTTCATAAATATACATATAAATATGGCAACGCTAACAACAGCTGATTTTCAGTTGTCAAAATCTGACAAACAATATTTTGTGCTGTTTTGCTGCTACCATCGAATACCAATTGGAGAAAAGGTTTGAACCACTTTCCGACTTTTTAGTTATTTTAAAAAGCGAGTTTGCAATTTAAAGTATCAACGAGGTATGCCACGAAGTGACAATTATACAAATATAGAACAGTTTGCAAGCGTTTCCATGTTATTAACAAAAGTAAATAGCTTGTAAAATTATATAACCTTGCTGTTAATACTGGGCGAACCCGCGATATTTTAATAAAATTTCATTTAGAAATTAGCTACAGAGTTTACATAGCATATCTCCCATTGTAGCAATAAAAAATCATGGGCGGACACGGACATGGTGAACCCTACAAAGTGCCACATCCATCAATTTACAAAGTGGAAAATATTCCCAAGTTACGCGAAGTGCAAGAAGCGCTAGCTCGTCAAGGTTTAAAGGATCCATGGTTACGGTTAGTATTCGCTAAGAATACAAATAATAATAATATATCACTCTTCTCTAATTTTAGAAATGAAGTGTGGCGTTATGAGCCCAGCAAAATGGGCACACATGCTAGCCGTGCACGCGCTTTCTTCCTACGTGGTCTACTGTGGGGCTCAATTGCTGCCGCCGTGCACATTGGTTGCGAATATGCTTTTAGTTCGAAAGATGATCACGGCCATGGACATGGTGATGGTGAACACTCTGAAGGTGCCCATCATTAAACACTGCTTTGCATAGAACAGTTGTCTTTATTACTACTTTTAAATAAAGCAAACAAATACCAAATTTGTTTGTCATTATCCGATGTTGCACAAGGGTGGCATGTTAGTCAAGTAYCAAATACAGCGTTTAGGATAATTTAAAGGTTGTGTTTTGTTTTATTTTGATTTCTGTCTTCTACTCATTGAAATGCATCGGTTTCAAAATTTAAYTACCAGTTCTATTGGGAAATTAGTTGTGATCCTATTTATATGATAAAGTGTACAATTTAAGCAATACGAGGTTTGAGTTCGTCGTAACAAGAACGGAGGAAGATTTGTGGTTTTTTGCCTGGATTGAAGTACTCATGGCCCTGTAAACCAAATGAGATATAGAATAAAGAAACCTACGGCTTAGTAAAATTTGTAATTACCTTCGACCAATCATAGCCAACCGCATAAGCAAATATTTGTCCATTGTTATTGAAAGCACACTTTGTAATCGATTGATCCATTGTCTCTGAAGATTTAAGTTTTGTACGCGCATCTTTATCCCAGAAGCTGAAAGTACCATCTGAACCCACAGTGACCAAAGTACCATGCACCGGATGGAAGGCTATATCATTCACAGCATAAATGTCTTGATAACCGGCAGTACCAGTTGTGCGATGGCACTTGAAGGTGAAGTTATCTTTTGGATTTACTGGATTTACATACTGTATTGCAACACGACCTTCAATACTACCAAGCGCATATCCTTAAATTAATATAAATAATGTTGAAAATGAGGTTGCGCACTTTAAACATACATGTTTACCTGTCGGTGCCTTTTTCTTATCTCTAAAAATTGATATTGTTCTATGTTGATATTTCAGCGGGCTGTCTTGTCGTTTAAACTCAGTCGGTGTGTTTTCCAGTGAATAAACAATTAGACCGCGATTAGCAGTACCAACAACAGCCATTGGATAATCTACATCAGCACAGTAACAGCGTTCCGGCAAATTGATTGCCATTAGTGGATTGGGTGTACGAGTATCCCAAAACTGGAACGAAATAAATGTTAAGAATGTCCAATAAAAACATGTTTAAAAGAAATACCTTTAAAGTTTTATCCCACGAACCAGTCATTAAACAACTATAATTCGAACCTTTTATCCAGTGGCATGTCTTTACGGGCGCATCATGTGCCGCCACCTGTACTACTTGGTCAGAGGCTAAATCCCACATTTTGACTTGTTTGTCACAGGATGCCATGAAAACTTTTGTGCCATCGTCGGACCAACATACATCTAACACTGGTCCTCCCATTGTTTTCATTGACTTTGGAACAGTTTTACCCGTTTGCTCCACCTCCCAACAACGTACACTGCTATCCCAGCTACCAGCTATGAGAAAATTTTGTGGTATCGTGCTGGGACTAAATTCCAATGCAGATACGGAATCATCTGGTGGCATTGTCACTTCGAAATCATTCATACGATTTGTTGAAGGTGCGGCGGTGGTCGCACCAAGAGTTTGTTGACCGAACATATCGTGTTTCTTACTGAAAACAAATTGGCGGCAACAAATTGATTTATACCTTCAGCCGTCAACTGCTTCAATCCAAGTGCTGTATGTTTTGATATCTTTATTAAGCAAGGTCTAACTCTATTGTTACTATTCCTAATTAGACAAAAATTTAACCGATAATTAGAAAATTGGCAGAAAATCGCAATGTTTCGAAATTCAATAAAAAAAAAACCACGCACAGTGGCTTGTTGCCGGCTGTCAAAAGTAGAGTATTACCAGACTTGTTAATTGAATCAGTTTAAACTGTTTTAATAATTATGAAAATATGGAATGAGTAGAGTATTATCTGTAATTTATAATGCGCAATATTTCTTGCCTTAATAAAGCTTGTTACATAGCACAACATAAATTAGTAAATTAAGGTACTAAAAAAGTTTAATTTTTTCTTTGCACACATAGACATTGTACATACCTACATAAGTATTATGACATTTCATTATTCATGACATTTCGAAAATCGGCATGAAAGCAAGTGTCTTTTGGCAAATGCAGCATATTGTCACGAATCCTATTCAAATTAAATAATAAGCATTAATAATTTGTGGTAGCAAGGTATTATTTATAGTTTCAAATGTATATTATTGTATAAACAATTATTTCTTCAGTGATTTTCTTATTAGCTGTATATCTATATTTGCATTCTACATTCGTAATCAAGTCAAAGTGTGTTCTTGACAATGTTGCGTACCTTTGTAACCACCGCTGGACGACTTTCACAACAACACCATCAATCATTGTTGCTCAGGAATGGACGTCAATTAATACAGCAAAGCCGCACCAAAGCATCGACACCTATGAATACAATAATAATGTTTGTGCCGCAACAGGAGGCGTGGATCGTCGAGCGTATGGGTCGTTTTCATAGAATAATGGAACCCGGTCTTAATATACTAGTGCCCTTTATTGATAAAATTAAGTATGTTCAAAGTCTGAAGGAAATAGCAATAGATGTACCCAAACAGAGTGCCATCACTTCGGACAATGTGACATTGAGCATAGATGGCGTTTTGTACTTGCGAATCATTGATCCTTATCGCGCTTCATATGGTGTTGAAGACCCAGAATTCGCGATAACACAACTCGCTCAAACCACTATGCGTTCCGAGTTGGGTAAGATGTCACTGGATAAGGTCTTTCGTGAGCGTGAATCTCTCAATGTAAGCATAGTGGATTCGATTAACAAAGCAAGTGAGGCTTGGGGTATTGCATGCTTACGTTACGAAATTCGTGATATTCGTTTGCCTTCACGTGTGCATGAAGCTATGCAAATGCAGGTCGAAGCGGAACGACGTAAACGAGCTGCTATTTTGGAATCAGAAGGTAGTCGCGAGGCTGAAATCAATATTGCTGAAGGTAAAAGAAAATCACGTATACTTGCCTCCGAAGCTGAAAGACAGGAGCAAATTAACAAAGCCAGCGGTGAAGCGGCTGCTATGTTAGCTGTTGCCGATGCACGTGCCCGTGGACTCCAGACTGTTGCTAAAGCATTACAAGATTTAGATGGCAAAAATGCTGCCTCCCTCACTTTAGCTGAGCAATATATTGATGCGTTTAGAAATTTAGCGAAAACAAATAACACACTCATACTGCCGTCGAATCCCAGCGATGTAACAGCACTCGTCACACAAGCTTTAAGTGTTTATCAAACGATTTCAAATAATAACATTGGAAATGTAAAGAGTTTACGTACTGTAGATGGTATTGTGGAGAATAGTATTGATGAGAGTAAATGTAAACAGGATAAAAAAATGGAAATTGAATAATTTGCGAAACGATAAAGTGAACTATGAATTGGAATAAAATTGCAATTTATAAGTCATATTGTTACATGCATTTGTTTTCCTTCGATTGCATTCAAATAAATACCTTCACATTTATTTGAATATAATTAAGTACAAATGAAGTTTGGATTATTGAATTCTTTAAAAAAAAATATTTTGTTTTATTCTTCGTATTGAAAATGTAAACTGGAACTGATAATAAATGTGTTTAATTGTGTACGTGTAAGCGCTTTTAAGGCAACTGTTCATGCATTCGCATAATATTTTTTAATTGGTAGTTTTTTCTTAATGGAACTGTAGTTTAGGTTTATGTCTTCGCTAAATGTGTTGAATAAAAATCGAGTTCATTACATTTACCATTCGTTCGTTATGTTAAAATAACGTACAGAACGTAAATGGTTTGGTTTATTGCTGTTACTTTTCCTTTAAGAATTATTTGAAAAGTAAAGAATTTCACTAAAATCGGGGGAATCTGCAATCAAACTTTATAGAGACACAAAGTATATGTAGGCAGGATAATGATTTAGGAAAATTAGCTGGTTCTAGTACGAATTTAAGTGTAAGCGTTAATTATTTTACTTTAACTCTGACGGACAAGAAATATTGACATGGAAATCTCAACAAATGTTAAAGAAATTGGTTTGGCTATTTAAGTTTCTCAAACTACCTTTAGCTGTTAGAACATACGTAAGTATATTTGCTTGTTTATAACCACAATTTCAAGCACAAAAATATGAAATTATTTAATTGTGCAATTAAAACGAAATTAACGTCTCATGCTTTTAAGTAAGTTGAAAAATATCTGATTTATTTACCATTTTCGTAGTGCAATGAACTAGTGAAGGTCGAAATACTACTAATCCAAACTAAATAATTTTTATAATGCTACTTATTTACATGACAATAATGTTAAACTCCAAAATAAATTTTTAAATTTGCAGTCTTATCGTTTTGCGCATACATATGTATGTATGTATGTGAGCATATTTGAATATACTGTTATTTAGCTTCACATATGGTTATGTATGTAGGTATCCATGTACATACATGGCAGGCAAAATCCGTTATCAATTTACCATCAATAATAAATAATCAAACTTTTCCAATAAATATAAGGTTTTACATAAAAATATAGAGGCCATATACACACATAGATACATGTATGTATATGCATTTGTAATTTTCACACGATTGCTACGCTTAGCGAATTTGCAATCAAAATAGAAACACAAATAATTAAGTTTAAAAATAAAGAAAAATTTATCTAAAAATTTAAATTACACAAAGGCCAATTAGCACTATTATACATGTGCCAATATTTATATAGTAATGTACATATATACAATTTATAATGCATGTATGCATATACATACATAAGTATGTATGAATGCGTGCATTCGCTTTCGCTAATCATTTTTAGGTACGTATGTATGCATACAAGTGTTGGTATCTAAAATAAATAAAGGCAGCAAAATGAAAATCCCCGAAATTTTTGAATGGCAACCGAGTTTCGTGACCTCGTCGAGGCACAGTGGGACGAATTCCGATAATAAATTTTGATATGGTACAATAACTCATTTCAAGATCTAGTTTAAATTTCTATAAAAAAAATAATCTATTAAAGAGAATCATATGAGAGATGAATTTTCTACCAATGAAGAACTCAAAAAAATATGTATTAATGTATGTATGTATCTTCAGTTGCCAACAAAGTGTGACCGCATGAACATATCGCATCTTTGAATTTTCAATAAGAAAAATGTTTTTTGCCACAAAATTTTTGAATCATGTATCCACTAATGATATTTCCATAGTCCATATATTTACATTGAACGTAAACAAAATTTCATATTTTCACATAAAAATAACACTTGTGTCATATGTAAAATTCTATAAATTGTAAATTATATTGGTTTGAAAACTCTACATAACTCTACAGCATAATATGATATTATGGCAAAGTTCAATTCTACAATTCTCTTTAGCTAACTACCACAGATCTCTCAAATTGGTTGGTTTTCAATGATACAACGTTTTTCATAACGGTGCAAAACAAAACATGTAACAAAGCTTTTTTCATGAAATTGTAGTTATCACTGATTTTAAAAGATCAGTAAAATTACACAAACACATTTACTTAACTTTATGTAGTTGTTATTTTGTTGTAAACGTTTGACCACAACATCCCACTGTGTAGTTAAAATAGTAACAATTGTGGTATGTAGCCGTCTTGTCTTGCGAAAACGCTTTGTTGTTGTGTGTTACGAGTGAATTTGTTCGATCATGCTCATGTTAAGATTGTTTAGATGAAAGAGCTGCTAGAGAAATCATTTATATTTTAAAATAATTTATTTCATAAGTTAACTCTTCCCTGCTCAGCTCTGCTCTGTAGGCATTTTAGTTACTTTAATTTCTGATGCAATATTGACCCCATTGAAATAATACTAACATGCGAGCACTTAGTTGACCTCACAATCGTTTGGTACTTTTTTCGTTTTGAATTAATTGTTGTAGCTCAAGTTAAAGGTAAAGTGACCATCCTAAATCGGGGTAATTTTTTTATGAAAGTAGGTCGAGAATGCAATAAGCGCCGGCAAATCACTGGCTATGATTAAGACGTCCTAACTAAAGCAGAGGGGTATGTCAGCAAAATTCACAGAATTTCGAATTGATAAATTGCAAATATGCGGTAAATTTTTCCCATACAAAAAAGAAATAAATAAATATGAAAAGCAGGGCATATCTTGAAAGACGCATAAAGTAGGTATACGCAGTCAATATTATCGACTGGTATCAACAACTTTGACGAAAAAAGCACCAAAGGCCGGAAATAACATCACTTTACAGGAATTATATACATATGTATCTGTTGCTTTTGGTTCGAATTTCGCCGAATTATAACAGGTGATTAACTACATAAACTAAAACAAAAAAGCAATGACCTAAGGCAAGAAATAACGCCTACAAAATACAAAACACATATGGTAAGGCTGTAAACTTTTGCCTATTTTGTTTATTAATAAAAATCTCAAATAGTCTCCCACGTCACTGTTTGAGTCACAACTTCGAAGTTGTAGGTAATTTCGTCTAACGTGGAACCAATGCAGAATAAATCTAGCCAAGAGGTGCTACTTTGGACTGAGTAGGCAATTAAGAAGTACAGTCTTCTCTCTATGAACAAAAACCAAACTCTATAAGTCACTCATCATCCCCGTCCTGATATGGTCCATGGCRCATCAGCAACGGCGAATATCGCAGTCGATGGAACGATGAGCTGTACGAGATATACGACGACATTGACATAGTTCAGCGCATTAAAGCAGGCTAGGTCATGTCGTCCGGATGGACGAAAGCACTCCAGATGTATTCGACACAGTACTCGCCGGAGTAGGCAGGAGACCACTCCGTTGGAAAGATCAGGTGCAGAACGACTTGGCTTCGCTTGAAATCGCCAATTGGCGCCATCTTGCGAAAAGAAGAAACGACTGGCGTGCTGTTATTAACTCGGCTATAACTGCGAAAGMGATTTCTACGCCAGTAAAGAAGMAAAATAATTCAGTCTTTCAGGTCAAGACTGTTAGACTAACAGAAAGCGCTAAGTGGAGTTTTACAATAATCAGCAAATTTATATAGTTTCTTGTRTATAGCCAAGCGACAATAAAGGCAATTTTGAAAAGCATCATCTGSTGAACTCTATAAATTTGGAAATATTAGCGATGTTTTGAGAACAATTGAATAATTTTATTCAAAGGCGTATGACCCATTCAGATGTGAAACAATTAACATGATAATAACCCTTGTTAAACAGCTAAAAATAACTCAACAGTTTCAATAAGAAATTAATGGCATTTCAAAGATTTCCGCTGTTCGCTCTGTAGAGAAATTGTATGTTACAATAAGTCAAATGGGGGGAGTTTTCACAGTGGCAATTCATAGTTTTTAACTGCTTACAGAGAATTCTTTATGTGTTTTGAAGGAAATGAACATACCAGTAGGCACAAAATCGTATACATACATACATATGTATATAAATTATTAAGTAAACAGTAGATATATGCACAACCATATGCATATATACATATACATCTATAAATGAATGGGTGCATATCGGAACATAGTATAATGTATAGATAAATTAGTCATTTTAAAATTAAATGTGTCAAAAACGAGTGTAAAAAGGGACGATGATTAATTGCAAAACATGTTAAATGACAGCGCGTACAGAAGAGCGGACCGATGTACAGAGAGCCGAAAAGACGAAAAAAACGAAATGGCATTCCATATTAAAAATCTTTGGCTCGAAACCAGTTTTAGACTTATAGTCTCTTGGCAAAGTTGGTCAGAATGATCCGTAGCACATTTGCCGTATACGCGATTTTATAGTAAAAAAAACAYAMTTTTATACATACATACACACAGACWGCTGTGCAGTCCATTAGCAGGTGTTCTGGAGTTTCAAACTCCAAGTCGCAGAATCRGCAATTTGCAMAAGAAGCTAGGTCCGTGTTACATAAGCGCTTCTTGAACTTRCAATGGTCAGTGTGTAAGGCGACAAGTCGCCTGAGTTTTTCCCTTTRGATTCTGATTACATAATTAAATCGGTTGAGGTTGTAACCAACCATTAGCAACTTGGCATGGTGCATGTCTAGGRTTTATTGCCAATATTTCTCCCTGCCCACTGCTGAATACTTGCGGGGCAGCTCTTTTATGGTGTGGGGACTAACCGCAAGGAAAGGTTTCGGTTCTATTATGTTGGTGGATGCGGTGGAGCGGGCAAGCTCAACAACCAGTTCATTCCCGGCTATACTTTTATGACCTGGCACTCAAATACGGTGCATTTGGTTACGATCTAATAGACTGTTGAGTCGTTCTCCTGCACCAATAGCGATTTGATCGCGTACGCAGAGACCGCTTTGAGTGCCGCTTGACCATCGCGCAGTATATGTAGTGTTATACGTTCACTGCGAAGTTTGCATTGGAGGCTTAACTCTACACACTGAATACCAAAGACTTCTGCGTGGAAAAAGTTGGACAGTTTTGTGCATGATCCTGCGACCGCTGCGCCAATTTCCTCCGACGATTTCGAGCCGTTGGTGTACCACATGATTGTTCTGTCTAAAAGCAGTAACTTGAGAGCGGAGTCGTTCTATTCAGCCTTACTGCTGAGGATAGCTTTGAATTTCCTAGTGAAGTTAAGCCTTTTCGTAATGTTCATTGGGAGAAGAGCCAGTGGTATTTCGCCAAGCTTTGGGAAGAGATTAGCTCTGCCAAATCCTTTTGCTGAAGTATGTGTTTCTYAACTTGACCSATTACTAGGTGRARCAGTGTGAGTTCCAGCAAGACTTCAAGTGCCGGAGTCGGACATGTGCGCATGACACCCGATACCCGACAGGCAGGCGCAGGTGAGTCGTTGCAGCTTCGATAGATGAAGTCCTACTCAAGTCGGCGAAGCTTGCGGAGATCAAGCCACTACTCCTTATGAGATCATGGTGTACGACCAGCATCTCCCAGCTAGCTGATTGTACACCATATGTGCTTTCGTAGCTTTGATCATGGTCAGATCAACATGCTGCTTCCACCGCATAATGGAATCCAGTGTGAGACCAAAATATTTGACCATAGTAGTCACCTCTATCTCTCTGCCAGACAGTGTTTTGTTTCTGAGGCCAGGCAGAGAGCTGCTTCTCGAAAATGGAACGATGGTCGCCTTCAAAAGGTTTATGTTCAATCCAACCCCTCTGAGCCATCCCTTTGCTAGGCATTTCCCCTTTTCCTCAAATTTTGCTGTAGCTATGATACGAAACACATAAAAAGTAAGCAGAAAAAATCGAAGTCATCAGATGATTTGTCTATGAGTTACAATTGCAGCATATTTGAAAAATGGCTTAACTCAAAAAATATTTGAATTATTCCTTTAAAAATTTCATACCTTATTTTTAGGGGTACAGACTAGAACTCTTGATATTCGACTAATTAATTCGCTCATTTCTATTATTCGGTTAACCGTTCGTTTTTATTGGAGATAGTGAAACAAACCTTTTTTTTTTAGATTATTCGAATAATTTCAAGAGCCCTAGTATAGACTTTATAAGAAAAACTGAACTTTTTTGGGGTCGGTGTGCCCCTTAAGTAATTTCTCGTGAAAAGATCCTTCAAAATGAAATTTTGTTCTAAGGCTCTTGGAAAGACAGACGAATTTTATAAACATTTTTTTAGTGTGGAATACTTTAAATATATAAAATTTGTCAAAATTAAAAATTATAATAACGAAAGATATTTTGGAACATGGTTACTTAGACATTTGCAATCAAAAGCCACACACCCAACTCTAACGGCAATTATTTGTTTCAATAATAAATCATTCACAATGTTTTTATTATACTTAATTTATGCGAACATTAGTTTCCGTACAGAGTATAGCTTTCTGCCCTGAAGTTGAATAAGTCAGAATAAGTCAACCGAAAGTGATGAGTATCGCTTAGGTCTGCACGCTGAATGTCTCAATGACATCATCACCAAACAGAGGAATGTACGTTTTATGAATAGCCATTTAACTTCTTCATTGCCTACGTAGTCGATTGTTTTGTGCTATTGAAAAATGATTAAATATGGTGCTTACCAGTCATTAATACACGATTTTCACTCACCGTTTCTAACTGACTGTTGCTAAACGCGCTAATACCAAGCATGACACATACAAAGGGATGCGGTACTTCTATTCATATATCTTTAAGCTCATATGGTGTTTAGTGAAATTTATAAAACCACAAAACATTGTCGGTTTTCACAAAAAAAATTTAAACATGAAATACATAAATGTAAAGGTTCGAGGTAATTTCCCTAAATAGTTCCTTGTAAGCGTTAATTTTGGGGCTTGAGTATTTAAAAATAATARAATAAAATCGCTATGCTAAYATTTTTGCCGATAGTYTWMMRTCTAAGTAATAACCAAAATTTATTATGATGCGGACTTTTGCGATCAAGAGCAAAATATTATGATAGCAATGTTAAAGGAAAGATTAGGATGAGATTTATAATCAGCAACTAAATAAGTTTCCTTACACTCAGCAAACATGTACAAAATTGAGGAAAAAACCCTGTATACAAGCGAAATTACGAAAGCTATTAAAATCATGAGGTGTTGTAAAAATATTCAATGATAATAGATTTTCAAATCTGAGTATTTTTCCTCTCATTAATGTTGTGTAATATAAGGTTGGAAAATATCCTTCMGSTTTTTTGCTCTTTATTCAATGCTTTATAAGAWGTGTTCAAATATGCGCCATTTCGTTCKATAATCTAGACCATCTAGACGGCAGTTTCTTAATGCACCCCTCGTAATAAGGAAGGCTTTCCTTATTTGCGAGGAACTCGGACAGCCACTTTTCACAAGCCTCTTTTGACTTCAACTTTACACCAACGAGGGCTTACGCCATGGACAGGAACAGGGGGTAATTACCTGGCGCTATGTCCGGGCTATATGGTAGATGCGATAAAACATCCCATTCAAGCTCGCGTAGCTTCTGACAAGTCATCAACGAAGTGTGTGGTCTGGCCTTGTCCTGGTGGAACACTACACGCTTCCTGTTGGTCAATTCTGGATGCATCTATTCGATCGCCTGCTTCAAGCGGTCTAGTTATTCCAGTAGATGGTAGAATTAAACGTCTGGTCATATGGGAGCAGCTCATAGTGCATGATTCCCTTCCAATCCCACTAAACACACAGCAAAATCTTCCTGGCCATCAATATCGGCTTGGCCACTGTTTGGGACGATTCACCGGCCTTCGACCACGACCGTTTTCGCTTGATATTGTCGTATGTGATCMAGTTTTCGTTGTCAGTCACCAYCCGCTGTAAAAATGGGTCGAGTTCGTTCCRTTTCAGCAGCATATCGCAGGYGTTGATTCGGTCCTGAATGTTTTTTGCGTCATATCATGCGGCACTAAAACATTAAGCTCTTTTGTGTATCAAGCCTTCTGCAGAAGGTTTAAAATGGTTTGGTGACCAATTCCCATCTTGTGGGCGATGTCACGAGATGCCACATGCCGGTCTAAGTCGATGTTTTCCATGATTTGATCGGTATTCGTCGTCACAGGTCTTCCGACGGCTGGCTAATCCATGGTGTCGTTTTCACCCGCTGTAAATCGTCGAAACCATTCCTCCGCAGTTCTAAGTAATAGAGTTCCATCCTCCAAAACACCATTAATCTCACGGAACCATAATTCTCTAGCGGATTTGCCTTTAACTAAGCAAAACTTTAAGATAGCGCGAATTTCGGCCTTAGTGAACTCCATTTTTACACTTCTATAACTGTTGAAAGCAATATCCAAACTAATCATGCATAGCGTCGTTTTGTAGGTTTTGTTAAAACCTTTCAAAGATGTAGTATATAATTTCATCTCTCATAAGTATTTATATAGCTACAAGGATGAAATTATTTAAAAAAAAAAGTGAAAATATAAAACTAGTAAAGCCTCATCTAATTATAAGCTGGAAGCAAAACGAAAGAAAATGGCTGGTGAAGTGGTCTTCACAACAGCTCCAACAGGAATTAAAACTTTCTTCCTTTTATTAAATCTAATTACCGATGAAATCGCTGGGGTAAAAAAATTAAAATACGTGTAATTGACGAAGCCATTCAGCTAGAAATGAGCCAGAAAATCCGGTTAATTTTCAAATTGTTGCTGAGCCCAATTCTCGAACATACTATAATTCTGGTGGTCAAGCGGCTTCAGTTCTTGCGTCAATTTGATCTTGTAAGAATGCAGGCCAATATCTTTTCGCAAAATTCGCGACAACGACGTCACAGGGATGCCCAACGCTTGAGAACGACTTGTGAGAGACTGATTTGGGTCTTCCTCAATTTATGCGCTAGCGGCACCAGTTTTCTCCGCACTACGGAGTCGTCTTTGTCTCATTGGCACGGGAAGATTTTGTACTGTGCCTGCGGATTCAAATTCTTTTTAACAGGATGCTCCATTGTTGATCTGACAGGTCGATTATGACGATGAAATGACAAACCTCACTGAAGAGTAATGTCAAAAGAGCGGGAAAAGATATGGTGTCGTTTGCTGTCTCTATTGGTCAACTTTTGTACCGTCCGTTTTGTAAAACCCGTTAGTTCCAGCACGGCATGAAAACAATGTAGAAATCGTCACTTCATTCGCACGTATTGTTAATGGTCGAATGATATTAAGAAATACGCTTTGCTGTTGTACATCAATGTCATGTCATTTGTCTGACAATCATTCAGTGCAGAGGGACTGCCGGAAATGACGTCATAATAGCCGAGTCTTGAATATTTTTTTACGAAAAATTCGCCAAATGTTTATAAAATATGTATCTTTGGAAGAATAAAAAGTTAGAATAAAAAGCTTATTTTCTTTTTAGTGTAACCCCTTAAATCAATTGACAAATAGCGCGCTTTATCCTCAGTTATGCCTCCCACAAGGAGCTTGCTTCATTCTAACAGTGTGATACAGTAAATTTCTGTCGCACTTATCACTTCAAGTGTAAAATATTTTATTCAAATGAATTTTGACATTCGGGGATGTTTTTCAGTTGAGTTATGCTGATATGTTTTTTCGAGGAACTCCGTAGTTTTTCCACAAAGCAGAATTATTCAACTTTTTGTGTAGCTACTTTTGTATACATGTACATACGTACATGTGTACATGCGTCAATATGTACAAACAAAGGGAAAGTGCAAGCACAGAGGAGTGAACTAATCATTTCAAACTTTATTAGTTACGCAAAACAAGCATGTTGAAAAAATTGGGCATTAGAACCGCAGACGATGAGTTGAGAATTCCACTGCGGTTTTTTGTCTAATGTCACCCTGGCAAAGCCTTAGCTTTAATCTTCATTGCGCTCAGTTCTTAAGCGGTTATAAATACTGAAATTAAAGAAGGCCAGGTACCATAGAGTTTTTTAAGTTAAGTTAAATTAAGAAATTGTTTAGGTTTTAGCACGGCGAAAATAATTCCCATATCAAAAACAATATAAATACAACAGGAGAGACCGTAGTTTGAAAATGAATGTTTGTTGAAATGCCTTAAGGTCATTTGGACACAATCGACTTGAAACCATGTTTTTATCAATCTTCACTTTAGATATTCTCACAGCTATTCTTGCAATAAATGAATTCCGAAATTTTAATTGAAATGTAATTTTATTACATATCATTCATGGAATGACATAATATTTTTGTTTACTTGTAGCTTACAGCATTTTCACTAGATTATAAATACTTGCGCTAGATTTTTAGTCTGATGCATTTCAAGTGTAAATACTACGAATATTCTTATTGTCATAATACTTTACGTTTAAGCGTATTTTGGTAAAATTAATTGTGTGTAGTTTGTTGTTGTTCTTTCTGTATGTTGACTATGATTTTTAGGAACAATTCACTGACTTAAAGTTTATAGCTCTTCAGTGCACTTGTTAAAATATATTCAAATCTTTACTAAATATATAAAATATAAATAAATACAATATTTGTGATGGATATTTTTTTTATAAATAAATACAATATTTGTCATGGATATTTTTTTAGTTTTTTCAAGTGCTACAAAGCCTACAACATAAAAGACAGTTAAAAAGAATTCACAGTTAGACTTTAACTTAACTTGTCAGGATGGTTTCAAAATTAATTAAAGATTTCCGTTATTAATTAAAAAATTAACTGAATAAATAACCAAAATATCCATTGCTTTCTTAGTTTTTTTTTTTCTTTTCCAACAAAAAGTTATTTCTGCACTAAAGTTACAAATACAAGGCAAGAGGTATTGCTGGCATAAATACAGTCAAACGTTTTTTAAACTACATACTGTCATTTATGACTCAATTCACTATTTTAACTTAAATTTATGTTTGCCATAGATCATATTTATCGTAGAGAGCTTTGTTACTACTTAAATATACATACATACATTTTRATAAATGAGTCTATTTTTAAACAATTAATATTTTTTATTTAAGATATGAAGTCAATAATTATTTAGAAATATTACTGCCTTACTTGTTATATGTAGTTTTTCATACTGTCATATTTGGTTTTTAGCAAATTTAGCAATTTATGAATTGGCTACTCTGCTATTAAGCTTTCCTCCAACACTCACATACTAACATTGACCGCATTCTTTATGCAGATATTACCATAAGTACTCACTATATTAATATTATTATCAATTTTACAGCTTTTAGTATTAGCTTTACTACTCCTACTATTATTATTACTTTGTTCAGCCTCTTTACCAACAGGGTGTTCGCACTTCAAATTCGGCATTGATGCAAAATCGAAATTACGCCAATCATGCTGCTCGAACAACTCATTGAACTGCCGCCATTGCGCACTATAATCGCCGCCAAATGAGGCGGATTTCACCTTCACCTTCTTGGGTGTTGAGTGTGACGGAGAAGCAGCCGATATCGTTCCAGTTGCCTCGTCAACCTTGACCTTTGCTGACGTCGCACACTTCACCACACTCGACGTAGTATTCGTAGTTGCCGATGTTTCTACATTTTTTTGGCTTTTTTGTTTGTGACTTTTGATTTTCTCACTTAATAATTCCGCTGCTTTGACCACCTTCAATTTGCCATTGTTGCCTATGTAATCGACTATTTGTTGTGTCGAATCACTGCCCAAGCAAATGCGTCCCTCATTCCCCGTATAACGTATGCAACCGGTGTTATTTGTGATTTTCAGTCTTGTATTATTGCCAATAATTTGTAAATTACCCTGATTGCAACCGATACGTATCCGATTGCCATTTCCAATGATGCGCAAATCGCTTTTATTACTCTCTATACGATATTCCTTTGAGTTGCCAACCAAGTCTCTGGTATGACGTGTAATCGACGTCGCTATTAGGGGTGCATCCAATGTTTCCGTCTTGCTGCACTGATAATTGTTCGCTGCACCGTAACTGCTGTTATTGGCAAATGTGAGTGTGAGTGTAGTGGCGCCTGCCTTATTTGTGCAGCCAGTATGTTTGCAACTGCTGGATTTGCTGCTATTGCAATTACCACTATCGCTACTGTTATCGTTACTGCTACTGTTACAGTTGCTGTTACTACAACTGCAGCTGCATTTGCATGCACTGAAAGTTTTGCTGTTTGCGTAGTTGGAATCATATCCTGCGGGATCCTCTGGATTGTTTACCGGTATACCCATTTTGTTTTAGTTTTTATTTTAAACAATGTTTTATATTATTTGTTAAGGAATTTATTTCTCGCACTTCACAGTTCAGTCCACATGTGTTTTCAGTTCACGCTTTAACTTTCTAATATGTTGACTTTATATTTTAAATCTGTAACTGTCATTGCATGCCGAAAAATCACCGCTCGCACTTATTAACTCTTAGTGTGCAATCAATTTCACTAGTGAACTTTGTTGTTGTCTATTGCCTCTTGTCTCTTTTTGCTGTATTGACGATCAATCAACACTTTGCTAATGTCACTTGCACTTATTCAGCACAAAATGCTTCGAATAATATGTTTTAATGCTTATTAACAGGTGATTTTTTTATTTCATTTACTTTTCGCACACTAGTAAAT
>NW_017537317.1:0-8471 GCF_001853355.1 Bactrocera latifrons
ATATTCAAAATGGCAGACAAGAGTTCTTTTTGGTTTTGTGACTTGCTAACTACCAGGTCTCAAATTTGAGGCAATATTTTGAGATTAAAGCTAGAGACTGTTTAGTGAATAGTAACTAGTCACAAATTGAGATTTTACCACAAAATGGCTCAAATAGAGACTAGAGACTGGTTACAGAATCCCACTATTAATGAAAGAAATTCAAGAGACTTCTATACTCGTCGGCGTCTGTACAAAAAGCGTTATAATGTAAATGTAACGCTGCATCTCGACAGGCAATTTAAGATTGGAGGAAGAACTGTATTGCTAGCAATATTTCCTATGGAGACTGCACATTGCTAATGTTTAGCAATTAATGTCTAAATCTATGTGCATATATCTATGTATATACATATATACAAGAAAGTTGTTGTTAGTTACACCATTTATAACTCAAGAACGGCTCAACCGATTTGGCTGAAAATTGGTGGGGAGGTGGCTTAGGACCAGGGTAAGGACATAGGATACTTTTTATTTCTTTATGTAAGACAACTCATAAATACAAAGTTATATTTTAAATCATAGGCATTTGTTCAAATTTCACGTTTGTATGAATCATTTGAATATTTTATTTCTTCACAAAAAAATAATAAAAACAATAAAAACAACCTCACATCTCTATATACATATATAAAAGAAAGTTGTTGTTAGCTACACCATTTATAACTCAAGAGAGGCTTTACCAATTTGGCTAAAAAATTATAATTTCAAAATTCATGATTATAGGAATCATTTGAATATATGTGTACAATTCTAAACAGATTCTTCCTCAAAAATAAAACAATTGCTAAGTATTCGGAATAGTATAAAAGAAGTGCAACCAAATATAAAGTGAATACTAGCTCAGTCTACGGGCTCAGTAATCAGTCATCGAGTATGTACTATACCACGTGAATCCCAAGATATTGATGTCATGTCCTTTCCAGCCTCATTTTTCGTCTTTCCACGCCTGAGAACTGGTTCATCATGTGCAGTCCACTAGAATAACTGTTGATTGGACTCCAGTGGGAAATGATGGAGCTATGTTTCTATCACCGACGAAAAAATTCGGCTTTATTCCGAATAGAGAGCACTTAAATACTTCTCAGAATCAGTTATTCGTTGTTTTTGTTTGATTATGAACGAGTCACCCACTTTGCACAGAGCTTTCGCCTCTTTGGGGCATCATTTTCCTCGGTCCTGATTTCGCCTGTTTCCAACTTAGCAAATATATTTTTAACGGTGGATTTCCCTGAGCTCAAATTCAACAGTATTTTCTCCCAAAAGGCAATGTTTTATCAACACACGAAATGCTTTATGATGCATTTTTTGTAAACTAACACAAATTGCTTCACAGAAATGCTATATCTCATTAACTAATAATTTTAATCCAACTAATAGAAATCATATAGACGGTAGGAGTAGTATTATTTATGTGTCAGCTATATAAAAAAACGTTGTTTTAGTTACACTTTTATAACTTAGGAACGGCTGAAAATCGGTTAGGAGGTAGCATTGAAACAGGGGACGAACAAATAATACTTTTTATATCTTTATGTTAAAGGTCAATACAAATCATAAATAAAAATTCATGTAAGAATCATTTGAAACTTTTATTACTTCAAAAAGTGAATAAATGAATAAAAAAAACAAGTAAGGAAGGGCTATGTTCAGGTGCAATCGAACATTTTATACTCTTGCAACTTACAAGAATCTAAGCCAGGGAAATACTTTAAAGCGTAATACCAATCATATAGAGTAAAGTCAACCGGATGTTCGAAAATCCTGATATTAGTTATTTAAGGGCTAGGCAAAGCTTTCGCTCAAAATTTATGAATTTTAGGCACTGTTATAAATAAAACACATCCTCTTATTTTCGTTGGGATAACACACATATTGGGCGACATATGCAGTGTAAAGTTTTTTGGTCCGATTCAACCCATTTTTGACTTGCAGACATATCATTATAAGAGAAGGATTATCCTTTATTGGCTGCTATGTATATTACACACTGCCCGACATTTTCGATCAAAAGGCAACTATAGGTACTGGGGTCCTGAACAGTTTTGCTTGTATTTGAACAATTTTTTGTCAAAAGGTATCATACACCAAAAGCATTATTCGTGTAAAGTTTAATCCTATTATATTAATTGCTTCTTGATTTATGTACTGGAAAGTAAAAGCATCAAGTGGAATTTAAAATTGTGCTATACGTGAAATAGGCATGTTTATTGTCCGATTTCACTTTTTCCCAGAGTGACATTAAAATATGAAACAAGAAAATGCCACTTTCCAAATTTTACGAAATCGGCCCTTCGAGTCCCGAAATATGGGATTTTACCAAAAAGTGGGTGGTGACACGCCAATCCTTCAATTTTAACCTCGGTTCCTAAAAACCCTTATCATACTAATAGCCCTGACAGACGAGCAAAATTAATGCGCCTTAAGCAACACTAATGCTCATTGAAATTTTATTGTGACAGACCGCAGACTTGTGCATTAGACAGCTGATAGTGAAATTTGTTTATTTAAAAAAAAAGTGAAATAAAAATGAATAAGATAAATTATTAATAGAGAATTTGGTGTTTTTGGAAATTCAATATAATTTTAACACATGATTCGTTTATTATTAACTACGTTAAAAGACAGTAGGGTGAAATTAAAAGCAATAATTGATTGTAATGCGAAAAAGGTAAGAATATTGGAAAAATGGACAGCAAACTGTGCGTTGTTTATTTTCTGCCATCAAAAAATATTACAATGTGCTTTTGTTAATATACTTGCACATAATATAATTAGTAATATAATCCAGTGGTGCGCACGCCTCAATACTACTACATTTCACGTTTGCGCTGCACAAACATTGCTATAGATTTTCGCTGCCATGTATTTTGTATGTTCAGGGAAAAAAATTATTTGCAAATTTGGAAAAAATATCAGAAATGTTTATTGAATTATTTTTGTGTAATACTTGAAAATGTATAAAGTCGTTGACTAAATGGCTCGTTTCGATAATACATCATCAATATTGATTTCCCCTTTATACTCTTTAATGCGTAGAAGATCGGTAAGATGTTGATCAGAAAACGTGTTTCTGTCAAAAAATAGCAAAAAACGGCCATTGTTGAGCAGTGTGAATTTGGTCAATTCAGCTAAATTCACGAAACTCTTGTGCATTAGAAATTTGCATTAACATGGGTCAAATGCGCAAGTAAATGTAAATTGAGCCCGCTAATGAATATTAGAGCTGTCGTCTGTCAGGGCAATAACCCGTCGGCAAATGTTTCTGGCGTATTTAGTTAGTGATTTATCGCGCTTTTAGTAGCTTTGAACAGTGCCGTTATATGGGGAGTGAGTGGGGTTTTCATCCGATTTGATTAATTTTCACATCACCGATAGTAGTTCTTGTAGTATTCACGTTGAACGAATTTAGTTTTTCATCTAGTTTTAGTGGTTTAGGAGATATGCATATTAAACATATTATTTTTTAAATTTTTTATCCACAGGTGCAACTTGATATTGTGATCCGCTCTGCCAAATTACAGTTTTATATCTTAATAAAGTGCTTAGTAATGGAACTTGTATAGGTTTTCGGTTGGCGTTTTGTGGAGTGGTCCGATTACACCCTTCTACGAACTCGATTTTTTTTTTAAATAAGTAACATGTATACCAAGTTTTATCAATATAGCTAAATTTTTCTCGTCATCCTGATCATTTTTATATAAATATATAACCCTATATCTACCTCGATTAGATTTAAGTGATACGTACAATCGTTAGGTGAACACAACTATAATACTCTGTAGCAACTGGTTGCAAGAGTTGTAAGAATGCAGAGCTAATGCGGAAGAACACTAATTTTCGTACGCATGCATTATAATGATTGTTGCTTCTGAACAAGGCAGCATCACTACTACTACTTTTATAGATAAAAAATTGGCGGAACAACTGCAGTGTCGATAAAAAGTTTTACTATAATTTGAAATATACAGAAATATTTTCGAAGCATTGCACAGAGCAGTGCAATATTAACGTAAATCATGAAGTTGCGAACAATTTCAAAGTGATCCTTCCTCAAAAATACAATTGCTAAATATTGGCAATTTCAAAATATAAAATAGAATAGAATAATCAGTCCATGAATAACCTTACCAGCTGAATTTTTCGGTTTTCCACGATTGAGGAATCGGTCCTCATATGCAGTAAACTAGACTAACTGTCGATTGGATATATGTGTGAAATGATGGTGCCATGTTTCTATTGTTACACATCCACGGAAAAAGTAATTCGTTTTTTGTTTGTTGATTATGAACTTTTGCGGCACTCACTTTGCACAGAGCTTTCGCTTCTCTGGGCGTCAATTTTTCCCCCAAAAAGCAAATTTTTATTAACACACGAAATGCTTTTTGATAAATGTTTTGTAAACTAACAAACGTTGCTTCACATAAAATGCTATTTCTCATTAACTAATAGTAGTCAGTTGCCAAATTTATATGGATATCTTTTAAAGGTGGGGGCTCACTAGAAATCATATATGTAGATGGTATTAGTAGTACCATCTATGTATCAGCTACAGTAAATCGTAGACTAGTAGTAGGTATATACATATATATAATAGGGCGGGTCGAATTTTTTTTTAGCAAAACGTGTCTAGCAAAAGCGAAAACTACAGAAAATTCTCAGAAAGTTTTGCAGAGCGACTTTAGATTTTGAGGTCATACTAATAAATTGCACTCAAAAACTTAAAGTTTTAAAAATAACAGCTTGCCATGCAATTAATGCAATAATAGCAGGCTTTTGTAACTTTTGTAAGTTTTGTTTTTCCACGTGGCTGAGCAAAAAGCAACAACTCTTACCATACAAGTGGCCTGCGTTGAATAAACAATAGTGTGTTCTAAATAATTTTTTCAAGTTTTAAATAGTTTTCGATTAATAAATTATAGTGGAAACGTCTGCAATGTCAGCTGATTCCACCAATTCAGAAATTGATACAATTTCAATGAACTCGGGGTCTGGTGCTCTTCCCAGTCTGAATATTGGCTTTGCCAAGAGATTTAAGTGATTTAAATCTACCAAGTAATCGTGACGTATTAAATTACTATTTATTTTTAAGCGTGGCTGAGCAAAAAATAACAAAAAAAAATTGGAAAGTTTGGAATAAACTAAACATTCCGTTAATCAATAAAAAAACAGCCGCGAAAAAACTGAAAACATTGTTAAATAAGTATCATAATGACATACATTTTTTTTTTTAAATTTATTTATATATTTAAATGAGAACTAATTATTAATAATTAATACACAAAGATTAAGCACCTGCTACTAGGGCCTTCGGCTATCTCTTTCAATAGTTATGTCTAATTAAAATTAAGTGTGAAATTAATACTTAGTTTTCATTTGCTTATAATATTAAATGTTATTTATCTTACATATCTTAGAAAATTGTTGATAGCATTGATGTTGTCAATATTTGGTGTTTTCAGGAGACGGGAGGGATTAATACCAAAAGGTAAGATACACCTCATTTCGATATGGCCTGTGATAGGTTTGGAATCGGTAATAGGGTTGCTTCTTTTTTGGCCACATCGCTTTTCAAAGATATTGACTCTAAAGATGAAAATGGGGAACTAATAATTATGGACTAATCTAAAGTTTCACGTGAAAGAAAGAAATGTAGGGATTCTCTACGAAGAACTCAATGCAATGACTGTGATCTGGTAGCCTTCTCCATTGATGACAAAAAAACAACTCTCTTACGAGCGAAGAAGAAAATGGAAGATATCATCCGAGAATGGTAAAATAATCACATTTAGTGGTTCTTAAAGAGCCTGAGAGCAGATTGTTGGGTTACGTAAAAGTCGACGCCGAGGACGCTAAAAAAAAACAGAGGCAATTGTGCGAGTTCCTTATAGAAAAAAATATGTCCCTTGAGAGACTGATTGGAATTTGCTGTGATGGAGAAGCAACAAACACAGGTTCTGAAAATGGAATGTACCCGATCTTGCGGCCATTTCGTTGGGAGATGTGCCTCCACCCATTCATGAAAAAACGCTCTCGACTGACGTTCAGTACTTGTATCAAATGGCAAATATAGTTTGTCATGGTTTCTGCCCCGCAAATTTAGCCAGTATGAAACCGGGACAAATTGTGCACTTTCGCTGGGTAACAAAGGCAAGCAGACTCTTACGTTTATACGTGAATTTAAAAACTCTGGCAACTTACATATTGAAAGTTTACGTACCGATGTACTTTGACATTAAGTTCTGCAACTCAGTTGTATACGGCAGTCTCTTGTTTTTTAAAGTCCACGCGATATTTACCATCAACGCTGCGCAATAAATTTTGAACGCTCAGACTATTTTGATCTGGTTGACCTAGATGATGACAGTGTTTTGTCAGAGCCTCCATTCTCAGCAAAAATTCCATACGAATACTTGTTTCAGTTTATTGAGTCTGATGATCCACCGCTACCTGAGCCAGGGATCCGATGTCATACCCAAGCAACTGAGCGTTGTGTATAGCTTCTGACAACAGTTTCCCGATGAGCTATTGCAAAGAATAGAGACGATGTCATGGCTTTAACTATAACAAGTCGTACTACAACACCACGCGTGAACTCCAAAAAAGACTTTAAAACCTAAAAAAACTAAAACTAGAAAATATTCCCAGTCATCAGAAAAAAAACAATGTCTGTAACTTGCACTACAAGAACATTTAATTTTTTGAAAATTTAATTACAATACTATAATTTTGTTTCCGATCCACCGAATTTTCCACAATTTTAGTATTAAAAAAAAGCATAAACTTTCCTTATAATCGGAGAAACCAAGCACAATTTTCCGGATCGCTTCTTGAGAAAGTATAGGTTTTTGAGTACAATTTAATAAGTATGATCTCAAAATCTAAAGTCGCTCTGCGCGAACTGGGAATTAGTTTTAGACCCATGGTTTCTTGGCAAAAATTTCTTAGAATTTTCTGTAGTTTCACTTTTGCTAGCCGCTTTGTTGGTTTTTTTCCACCCATACAAATTGACCCGGCTTAATATATAACCCTATATCTATTTCTTTCTGCTTTTCTGGCGCTCCGTTTATGGTACCAAGTTCGGTAGGAAATAATTCAAAGTTAGTTCCTAAGGAAATACGCATAGTGTCCACAACAATTCAAGGAAAACAAAAAACAGACCATAAAAAGCTATAAAAGCGGTTATAAATTTTTATTTATTTGGGAGAATGTTCGCAAAAAAGGGAAATCGCAAAGAGCTCTTCATTTATACATCTACTTAGATCCACAATCCAACCAAAGAGAAATTTCTGGGGATTACACCTTGAGGAATTTATGAGCAACAGCTGCTATAGCATAAGCTGAGGAAATGTCAGCTAAGCCTAAAGCAGCACGTACCATTACTGGTGATAAGGAGGATCATAGTCACCTGATCGAATAAGCGCCCAGACGTTAAAAGTTGCTACACCAACTACACAAAAAGTGGCCCCATCAAGCAAAAGGCTATCGTAGCCGATCTGCCAACACAAGGCACCACTAGCAGCGAAAATGCAGTAAGTGTGAGCGAAAGAGAAAGCGAACTTATTGATCTGGGCATATTAATAGAAGCGTTAATGGCCAAAAACAAAGGCATGTTAATCAACTGCGTAACATAATAGACAAAATCTCCTTTGCAAAAACAAGCAGTAGCAGAGGTTATCCACCCGATCACCCAGGCGAAAAGAGGCCGCAGAATACTCACTGAAGAGCCAATGGTGGAGGACCAGACATAACCACAAAATCATGTATCAATTCGCCAGTTCGAACGATCAACCAGCAGCAAGAATATTAAGCACGCACCCAGCGAAAGGGCCTGATAATAAGGCAACAACAAATAATTCAATGGAGGAACAGTGGAATGCAGTAGCTAAGAAACCAGGAGACAGCAAAACTGCCAAAAAGAAAACCCCAAGCGATATTAATTTCAAAAAATCGGGACCCTCTCCTATGCGGATATTCTAATGAAAATCAAGTCCGACTCAACAATGTCTCGACTATGGAGACACTGTAAAAACTTGCACAAATGATTACAGGTCCAGACTCGGTAGAAGATGTGGCGAAGGAGATAACCAAGCAAAACACTGCAACAACAAGCCAAAATGTTTGCTCTGCTTGAAAGTCGGTAAAAAGGAAGTCGACCACTTTACTGGAAGTGTCAGGTGCCCAATATTAAAAAGGCAACTCCGCAGGTCACATGAGGTTTTTACAACTGAACGCAAACCTCTGCAAGCGGCTCCAGACTTATTAATACAGTCAGTTGCCGAAAAGCAAATTGATGTGGTGACTTCTACTAAGTGAACCATATAAAATCGAACAAGGTAAGTGAAACTCGAAATAAAGCGATTATATAAAATGATTTTGGAAGCACCCTTCACTAATAATATTAATACAGGGTGGCTGATGAAAGCCGCTAC